>NC_088403.1:57673981-57751481 GCF_034236695.1 Oncorhynchus nerka
CACATAATTATGTGACAATTCAACTTGAGTGACCTTAGAAGCTCGCAAGTTATACGTAGAGGTAAAAGTGTGGTGAGATTCTCCATCGTATCACGTCTCCTTCAGACATGTCACTCCATGTAGAACCCCCGGATGCATTTCCTGGTTCAAGCGGGTTTTTGTTCCCCCATCATTACAAAAACAAAGACGTCGAGCTTTAGTTCCGCCATCGTGTCGTTGAAGATAAGTACAAAAACACGCCACCAGGTGGCAGGAAATATCTGTGAATTAAAAATATCAGTTGAACAGAACTTTTTGGATGACAGGGGGTGTAACTCAAAAAGAAGTTCTACAACGTTTCAGTAAGAAGCATATTATTATTATATACACACATAGCCATCGCAAAACAGGGGGATAGTTATACCATACTTGTCTCCACGAGCATCATTTGGGAAATTCTGGTGCGGAGTGTATGTGAATCTATTGGGCGATTGTGCACTTGTCCCCCCCCAATGTTCAGCTCATTTCCTGGATTTGTGTAAAGTATTTGAGTGCATTCTTTTTTTGGGGGGGGGGAGAGACACACAATCCTCTCTAGCAACTGCGCACGTTGCCATGCGTGTCTCCTCTCTTTTCTAAAGAAACAACTTCAGCGCGAGCTCCCGAGTGTGACTTCTGACACGCTCCGGGTACGAGCAGCAGCATGGAAAATACACCCCAAAACAAACTCCACTCTTAGAAGACAGTAAATAACCTCTGGGCGATCAGTCATGGATGGTTCTACGAATAGCCTAGGTAAGTAAAGCATCTAAAATCGTATTTGTATTGAACCATTTCAGACTTTGAGTTGCTTCTTTCTGTATGTCAACCACACAGTTACTTATGTGGGCGTATCAGTCTGCAAATGACAAAGCAGCATGTGTAGTTTGTGCGAAACATGCAATTGAAAAACTGAAAACACACCTTTGCAATTGTATAAAGGAGTAATCGCAATTTGATGATAACCTAGGGTCAATGATGTTATGTGCTTTCAGTTTGTAAGGATTTTGCTATGTTCTTGTTCACTCTTTTAAATCATGAAAATTCACGTTGTTGTATCCTATAGGTAGGTGTGAAACAAAGTGATTTATATCCCCCGTCATCTCTCTTGAGATAGGGTGTGCATATGGAGTTTTGGTGAATGGCAGACGTGGGAACAGAATGATATCTAGAATGTTCTCTCCCAATTGGGTAGGATGCTAGATTACTTTTTGCCAGGTTAGTTCCTTAGTTTGTGGTCTCTTGACTGTTTCTATGGCAAGGCAACCCCATTAGCTACACCAATAAACAGGGATGCATTCAAATGGGTTGATTTGAATTTGAATAGTGATGTATCACTATAAGCTCCTTGATCATGCTGAAACAACAGTCATATTCAAAGCTCTAGGGCTGACAGTCCTATGTGGAAGTTAGTTCAGTGCATTGAGCAACAGGCTAGACACAATTGAATATGTCCGTAGTTATGGATGTATTTAAAGCCCTGTCAGAGTTCTACAGTCACTGTAGTTGTTGGACCACCATCTGCACTTGAGAAACTTCAAAGGTTCCTAGATCAAGCAAGAGAGAGGAACTATTAACTATAAACAGCATATTGACATGATGGGTGTTCAAGATGTGATGCATTAACTAATTTGGGGGTACCTACCCATCTCTCACCCAGACATCTTTGGGCATGGTTTTAAATGGAAATGACAGTTATTCAGTTTGTGGCTGTTATTAATTGTCCCCCCATGTTGCAGTAGCATTGGTTATGCTGCTACTGCCGACATACACACACACAGGGTAACAGTCAATGTTTGAGAGCAGAAAAACCGTGATGTATCATAGTATTTGGGTATTTTATTAGGGTCCCCATCAGCTAGTTTCGAAAGCAGTAGCTACTTTTCCTGGGGTCCACATAATACATGTAACATGACACAATACAGAACATTAATAGACAAAAACAGATCAAGGACAGAACTACATAGATGTAAAAATGTCACATATCAATACATTCACACACAATATCTAGGTCAAATAAGGTAGAAGCGTTGTGTCCCGTGAGGGGTTGATAGATCTGTTTTTTGAAACCAGGTTTGCTGTTCATTTGAGCAATATGAGATGGGAGTTCCATACACTAATGGCTCTACTATAATACTGAAAGTGTTCTTGAATTTGGAGACTGTGAAAAGACCCCTGGTGGCATGTCTGGTGGGGTAAGTGTGTGTGTGTCATAGCTGTGTGTAAGTTGACTGCAAACAATTTGGAATGTTCAATACATTAATGTTTCTAATAAAAATAAGTGATGCAGTCAGTCTCTCCTCAACTCTTAGCCAAGAGAGACTTGCATGCATAGTATTTATATCAGCCCTCTGATTACAATGTAGAGCAAGACGTGCCGCTCTGTTTTGTGCCAGCTATAGCTTAACTAGGTCTTTCTTTGCAGCACTTAACCACATGACTGGACAATAATCAAGATAAGATATAACTAGAGCCTGCAGGACTTGCTTTTTTTAATGTGTGGTGTCAAAAAAGCAGAGAATCTCTTTTATTATGGAAAGACCTCTCCCCATTTTTACAACCATTGAATCTATATGTTTTGGTCCATGACATTTACAATCTAAGGTAACAGCAAGTCATTTAGTCTCCTCAACTTGTTCAACAGCCGCACCATTCATTACCAGATCCAGCTGAGGTCAAGAGCTTAGGACCGGATTTGTACCAAATACAATGCTCTTAGTTTTAGAGACGTTCAGGACCAGTTTATTAATACCACCCATTCCGAAACAGACTGCATCTATTTGTTTAGGGTTTCAGTGACTTCATTAGCCGTGGTTGTTGACACGAATATGGCTGAATCATCAGCATACATGGACACAAAGGCTTTGTTTAATGCCAGTGGCAGGTCATTGGTAAAAATAGAAAATAGTAGAGGGCCCAGAGAGCTGCCCTGCGGTACACCACACCCTACATGTTTGAAATTATAGAGACTTCCATGAAAGAAAATCCTCTGTGTTATATTAGATATATAGCTCTGGATCCAGGTTGAAAAGCCATAAATCATTATGTTTTCTAAACAACAGGTTATGGTCAATAATATCCAAGGCTGCACTGAAATCTAACAGTAGAGCTCTCACAATCTTCTATTATCAATTTCTTTCAACCAATCAACAGTCATTTGTGTCAGTGCAGTATATGTTGAGTAAATTGTGACTGACTGATCTACAAATAATATTGAGTAGTTAGTTAGTTATGATTTGTAGATCAATCAGTCTCGACTCGCCTTTAAAGTCGGCTGCAATATCTAACGGGCCCAATATCACATGGAGAGGCAGACGCCGGTTTGCAACTGTGGGTAATGCCTGTCTGTCAGTATGTTTTAGAGGTCGACCGATTATTCGCATGGCTGATTTAATTAGGGCCGATTCAAGTTTTCATAACAATCGGTAATCAGCATTTTTGGACGCCGATTATGGCTGATTACATTGCAATCCACGAGGAGACTGCGTGGCAGTCTGACCACCTGTTTTGCGAGTGCAGCAAGGAGCCAAGGTAAGGTGCTAGCTAGCATTGATTATTTTTACAAGATAAGTTTAATCTCACCATAATCACTAGTTAACTACACATGGTTGACGATATTACTAGAATAACTAGCTTGTCCTGCATTGCATATAATCAATGCGGTGCCTGCTAATTTATCATCAAATCACAGCCTACTTCGCCAAACGGTTGATGATTTAACAAAAGCACATTTGTGAAAAAAGCACAATCATTGCACCAATGAACCTAACCATAAACATCAATGCCTTTCTTAAAAACCTCTCTGGGATATGTGGGACGCTGGCCAAAAGCCAGTGAAAATGCAGAGCGCCAAATTCAAATAAATTACTTTAAAAATCAAACTTTCATGAAATCACACATGCAAGATAGAAAATTAAAGCTACACTTGTTGTGAATCCAGCCAACATGTCAGATTTCAAAAAGGCTTTTCGGCGAAAGCAAGCGATGTTATTATCTGAGGATAGCACCATAGTAAACAAAGAGGGAGAAGCATATTTCAACCCTGCAGGCGCGACACAAAACGCAGAAATAAAAATATAATTCATGCATTACCTTTGACGAGCTTCTTTAGTTGGCACTCCAATATGTCCCATAAACATCACAAATGGTCCTTTTGTTCGATTTAATTCCGTCAATATATATCCAAAATGTCCATTTATTTGGCGCATTTGATCCAGAAAAACACCGTTTCCAACTTGCGCAATTTGACTACAAAATATCTCAAAAGTTACCTGTAATCTTTGCCAAAACATTTCAAACTACTTTTGTAATACAACTTTAGGTATTTTTTAACGTAAATAATAGATACAATTGAAAACGGGATGATCTGTGTTCAATACAGGAGGAAAACAAACTAGCATGTTTTCTGGTCACGCACCTCTATCTAACAGTACACTTTAAGTTACCCTCGTTCAAGAAGGCCGTACATCTTCATTACACAAAGGAAAAACCTCAACCAATTTCTAAAGACTGTTGACATCCAGTGGAAGCGATAGGAACTGCAAGAAGGTCCCTTAGAAATCTGGATTCCCAATGAAACCCATTGAAAAGAGAGTGACCTCAAAGAAAAAAAATCAGAATCTGAAAAATATCTGAATGGTTTGTCCTCGGGGTTTCGCCTGCTAAATAAGTTCTGTTGTACTCACAGACATGATTCAAACAGTTTTATAAACTTCAGAGTGTTTTCTATCCTAATCTACTAATAATATGCATATCTTATCTTCTGGGGATGAGTAGCAGGCAGTTGAATTTGGGTATGCATTTCATCTGGATGTGAAAATACTGCCCCCTGTCACCAAGAAGTTAAAATCAATACACAAGTATATTTTTTAAACCTGCATAGTTAGTTAAGAAATTCATGTTAGCAGGCAGTATTAACCAGGGAAATTGTGTCACTTCTCTTGCGTTCAGTGCAAGCAGAGTCAGGGTATACGCAGCAGCTTGGACCGCCTGGCTCGTTGCGAACTGTGTGAAGACCATTTCTTCCTAACAAAGACTGTAATTAATTTGCCAGAATTTTATATAATTATGACATAACATTGAAGGTGGTGCAATGTAACAGCAATATTTAGACTTAGGGTTGCCACCGGTTTGACAAAATACGGAACGGTTACGTATTTCACTGAAAGAATTAACATTTTGTTTTCTAAATGATAGTTTCCGGATTTGACCATATTAATGACCTAAGGCTCGTATTTCTGTGTGTTTTATTATAAGTCTATGATTTGATATTTGAAAGAGCAATCTGAGCGGTGGTAGGCAGCAGCAGGCTCATAAGCATTCATTCAAACAGCACTTTCCTGTGTTTACCAGCAGCTCTTCGCAATGTTTGAAGCACAGCGCTGTTTATGACTTCAAGCCTATCAACTACTGAGATTAGGCTGGCAATAGTATAATCCCTATAAGAACATCCAATAGCCAAAGGTCTATGAAATACAAATGGTATAGAGAAATAGACCGATAATAACTACAACCTAAACCTTCTTAACTGGGAATATTGAAGACTCATGTTAAAAGGAACCACCAGCTTTCATATGTTCTGAGCAAGGAACTTAAGCATTAGCTTTCTTACATGGCACATATTGCACTTTTACTTTCTTCTCCAACACTTTGTTGTTGCATTATTTAAACCAAATTGAACATATTTCATTATTTATTTGAGAGTAAATAGATTTTATTTACGTATTATATTAAGTTAAAATAAAAGTGCTCATTCAGTATTGTTGTAATTGTCATTATTACAAATATATATATATATATATATATATAAAAATTGGCCGATTTAATTGGTATAGGCTTTTTTTTGGTCCTCCAATAATCTCTATCTGCGTTGAAAAATCATAATCGGTCGACCTCCAGTATGTTTCACTCACAGCTAACTAGAATAAGTCCCACTAAGTACAGATCTGGGATCAGCTTATCCTACAGAAATTCTAAGCTCAGCTATTTATGACTTACAAAGTGAAACTGCCATCAGATCAGCACTGTTTTATTCAGTCAGCAGGATGGGACTGTCAGTGGGCTGTCAGTGAGTTTACTGTTAGGGATTGTGGGTATTAGGCTGAACTGTCCATAAAATCACAAATGTCTCTCCCCCATAGCTACTTGATAATTCCATGCTGTCAAGTCACAAAGCGCTGTTGATTAGGGTCTGAGAACGTCAGATAGCTTGCTTCTATCTGGACCTCTTCATTTGGTTATGGTTTTCATTGCAGTAGACAGTAAAAGGTTTGTTCATAACTTGCTTTATCTACACATGAGAAAAAATGCGTGTGCTTTTGACATGGTTGACTATATCCAGCATCTCCTTTGCACTACCATCCTCTGTGTGTGAGTGAGAGATCGTACTGGTATTACTCTTGACATTTGATACCTCATCGCTTTATCTGCATTCAAAGCAAGAATGCTCTTGCAACATTTCCCTCCGATTTAAGTATAGTGACACTGTGTTGACCCCAGACAGCTCAAGATAAATCTCTGTGGGTGTTTAATGTTTATTTTCAGATTGTTTTAATCCTCTTAATCTTGTGTTTAGCTTCAATATTTGCGACCAACGTTTAATCTTCAGCGAGTATCAAATATAGAGTATTCTACTGCAGGCTTTGGTGTGTCAAGGATTGATGTAGGTTGAGCAGCCGACGAAAGTCCACACTTTTCCATCAGACAATGCTACTCTGAATTTTCTCATACGATAATAAGATATGATCATAGAGCAGCGTTTTCTATTCAACTTTAGACAGGGAGTTATAGCAGCAGACAGTATTAATTTCCCTGCATATATTCGCAGGTGGGGCTGAGTCTGTCAGTGTGTTCTGCTGTAATGTAGCTATATCTCTCTTTCGGTTCAGTGTGAGAAGTTAGATGGAAGACTGCATCGCCCACGGCTCGTGCAGAAGTGTAACGTATAGGCACAGGATGTATTGTGGTGGCATCATGCTCGTGATGACATGGGTCCCGGGGACAAGTGACGGGGACAGACGCTCTCTGTAGGTGGTGAATGCCACCCGCCACGGTGCATCACTGGAAAGGAGTTGATAAAGGGTGGGTGAAATGTGGGAAGAGTGTGTGTGTGTGTGTGTGTGTGTGTGTGTGTGTGTGTGTGTGTGTGTGTGTGTGTGTGTGTGTGTGCTGTCAATCCTTACTCTTGAGAGTCTGGGATGGAAAATAACCTTCACGTCTCGATTAAGACTGTTTCAACCACAATGACGTAACAGTGATAAATCAGTCGAACAATCTGAGGTTAGATTGCAAGTAAGGACTTTGGAGACATCAAGATAAGAAAATACCAAATTATTAAGGCATCTATAAAACATAAAGATGGAAACGAAAACGTCCTTATAGCCATAAAACCGCTACTTTGACACCAATTCAAACCTCGATTAAAAAGTCCTTTTTCCTTTTAATTAAACTACAGTTCTTCAAAAAGTTAGCCTGGGCAAAATATTTATGTTAAATGTTTAACCTTTTATTTATCTAGGTGAGTGAATTTCTTTACAATGACGGCCTGGCCAGTGATAACTGAGAAGTGTTGTGCAATAAAAAATAAATCAACTAAAAACATTAAATCACAGGACAAGACAGAACAGTTACAGCACAAGGAGAACAGATATCATAACACATCTAGATGATGTTTCTCTAATTTCCACTCTTTTCTGTGCCGAGTGGCCATCTGAGGTCTTGTGGGCGGTAAATGGCTCTACACCAGGGATCATCAACTAGATTCAGGCGCGGGCCTATTTTTATAGATTTGTTTTTCTTGAGCAGATGGTCGGGGGGGGCGGAACGTACAGTTCATACAGAAAGTATTTCAGACACCTTGACTCGTACACATTTCTTTACATTTTTTAACATTTATTTAACCATTATTTAACTAGTCAAGTCAGTTAAGAACAAATTCTTATTTACAATGACGGCCTACTTGGGAACAGTAGGTTAACTGGCTTGTTCAGGGGCAGAACGACAGATTTTTACCTTGTCTGCTAGGGGATTTGATCCAGCAACCTTTCGGTTAATGGCCCAAAGCTCTAACCACTAGGCTGCTGCCCCAATTCTTAAGTTACAGCCTTATTCTAAAATGGATTAAATAAAACAAAATCCTCATCAATCTACACACAATACCCCATAATGTCAAAGTCAAAACAGGTTTTTAGACATTTTTTGCACATTTATAAAAAATAAAAAACAGAAACCTTATTTACTAAAATATTCAGACTGTTTGCTATGAGACTCAATTGAACTCAGGTGCATCCAGTTTCCATTGATTATTCAATTGATTGGACATGATTTGGAAAGGCGCACACACCAGTCTATATATAAGGTTCCATAGTTGACAGTGCATGTCAGAGCAAAAACCAAGCCATGTGGTCTTGTCCGTAGAGCTCCGAGAGGATTGTGTTGATGCACATATTTGAGGGAGTGTACCAAGACATTTCTCCAGCATTGAAAGTCCCCAAGAACTCAGTGGCCTCCATCATTCTTAAATTTAACAAGTTTGGAACCACCAGGACTCTTCCTAGAGCTGGCCGAACTGAGCAATCGGGGGAGAAGGGTCTTGGTCAGGGAGGTGACCAAGAACCCGATGGTCACACTTACAGAGCTCCAGAGTTCCTCTGTGGAGATGGGAGAACCTGCCAGAAGGACAACCCTCTCTGCAGCATTCCACCAATCAGGCCTTTATGGTAGAGTGGCCAGACGGAAGCAACTCCTCAATAAAAGGCACATGACAGCCTGCTTGGAGTTTGCCAAAAGGCACCTAAAGGACTCTCAGACAATGATAAACAAGATTCTCTGGTCTGATGAAACCAAGATTGAACTCTTTGGTCTGCCAAGCGTCACAAAACCTGGCACCATCCCTACAGTGAAGCATGGTGGTGGCAGCATCATGCTGTGGGGATGTTTTTCAGCGGCAGGGGCTGGGAGACTATTCAGGATCGAGGGGAAGATGAACGGAGCAAAGTACAGAGAGATCCTTGATGAAAACCTACTCCAGAGCGATTAGGACCTCAGACTGAGGCAAAGGTTCACCTTCCAACAGGACAACGACCCGATGCACACAGCCAAGACAATGCAGGAGTGACTTCGGGACAAGTCTCTGAAATGTCCTTGAGTGGCCCAGCCAGAGCCCGGACTTGAAACTGATCAAACATCTCTGGGGAGACCTGAATGTAGCTGTGCATCGACGCTCCACATCCAACCTGACAGAGCTTACTTATGTAAATGTGATATTTCCCCAAAACTGTTTTTGTTTTTTCATTACGGGGTATTGTGTGTAGATTGATGAGAAACAAATCTATTTCAGAATAAGGCTGTAGCGTAGAAAAATGTGGAAAAAGTCAAGGGTTCTGAATACTTTCCAAATGCACTCTAATTACAAATAATTTGTGGATTGCAAATTGACTGCAAGAAGCCCAAACATGTATAATGTTTGACTAAAACATAATCATTTCAAACCTTGCTTACATTTGTTTTTTGATCACGATTTCTTAAATCAAAATGGGGCTGATTTCTGATGTGTTTGCAGTGTGTTATATAATGTCCATTATGCTCAGAGAACTTGGGGGTCCAAATATAACCATCCGCGGCGTAAAGCGTAGTTGTGTTGTTTTCTTTTCCTACCAGTATCGTTGTTTATCAGTTTTCATCAGTGTGATGTTATGGTTCTGATATTTCTTGGTAAAATGGCGTCCAACTCTATACAAACAGTGGCTTAAACTGATCCCTGGAATAACAGTTTGTTGAGGCGTTGTTTGAGTTGGCGTCACTTTCATAAAGTCACCATAAATAATGAATGGAGAATGTAGTTGTGTATTTTACTACTTTTAGCCAAGCACTGCTTCGTCAAGAAACTATTTCCAGCTTTACTTGATTTTAAAATGGATTGAGGGAGAGAATTGGTGTGTGTATGATGAGAGAAAGGAACAGAAAGACAGACAGAAAGGAATAAAAAGAGGACGACGTGAGGAACAGAGTGGCTCCAACATTCAATCAGACCAGATACCACACTCCACTCCAGCACTCCAGAACTCCAGATTGCTTCCAGCCCCCGTCCAGTTCAGTCGTTGTGCATGTGTGTGTTCCTCTCCAGCTTCCTTTGGGACTCACCCGCGGGCCTTGGCTTGTCATGAGAAAAAAAGTTGTAACGACAGAAAAAATAGAAGCTTGGAAATTTGTGACAAGGCAGCTGGGTCTGTGTGTGTGTGTGAGAGCAAACAACCCTCTCCAGTGTTCATTATTGCGCTAGACGCAGGTCTGGGCAATTACAGTCCTCGGGGGCCTGATTGGTGTCACACTTTCCCCCCCATCCCTAGCAAACGCAGCTGATTTTAAACTAATTGCATTTTAAATTAAAGATCATGATTAGTTGATTATTGGAGTCAGGTGTGTTAGCTGGGACAAAAGTGTGACACCAATCAGGCCCCCGAGGACTGTAGTTGCCCAGGCCTCCTCTAGAGGAAACATAAACCCCTCTTCCTTTTCACTTCCTGGACATTCTATTCCCATCTGTTGCTCCGGCTCCCGTTCACAACCATAAATACCATACCTCCCCTAAAAACAGACCAAGAACACAAACCACTAATTACTTCCCGATGTGTTCAGGAGTGCTATTGGCTACGTTCTTGAACGTCCCCCTGAAAGATGGGTTGTGCCTAAGACTGCAACAGTTCCTTCAGTTCACAAATGAATGAAGAATGATAAGGTATTGTACAGTAACCAATCTCTCATTTGAGAGTGCATACCTGCAGTACCTGCTGCAACAATGCAATGTACAGTAGTTCTGCAAGTTCCCAACTGTGCCTTTTGTACCTGCAAGTGGCCAGCAGTGTACCTTTTTTATAATGGCTACGGTCTCACCCAGTTTTGTAAAATGTGTTCCCTTTACGTACCACACTGCTTTTGTAGGTACACATATTGAAATGGAACTCTTTATTAAAGGTTGTACTAGTGGTGGCAGTTTTAATGGTTAGCATTAGCAACAGCAGCGGTAATAAAACCAGGCAAATCTTAAATACTCTGAACAAAAATATAAATGCAACATGTAATGTTCGTCCAATGTTTCATGAGCTGAAATAAAAAATTCCAGAAATGTTCCATATGCACAAAAGCATTTCTCCATTGCCAAGATAATCTATCCACCTGAGATGTGTGGCATATCAACAAGCTGATTAAACAGCATGATTATTACACAGGTGAACCTTGTGCTGGGGACAAAAGGCCACTCTAAAATGTGCAGTTTTGTCACACAACACAATGCCACAGATGTCTCAAGTTTTGAGGGAGCGTGCAATTGGCGCATGCTGACTGCAGGAATGTCCACCAGAGCTGTCTACCATAAGCCACCTCCAACGTCGTTTTGGAGAATTTGTCAGTACATCCAACCGGCCTCACAACCGCAGACCACGTGTAACCATGCCAGCCCAGGACCTCCACATCTGGCTTCATCACCTGTAACTCAGTAAAATCTTTCAAATTGTTGCATGTTGCATTTATATTTTTGTTCAGTGTATATTACATTGTAATTTATGCGATGGCTCAAGATTCTGTCCACATTCTTGGCTTCATCTTTCAAGCCCCCTTGGGATTTGATTTCTGACTCATAGCCACGGTTGCTCAGATCTGTGAGTTTTGG
Source organism: Oncorhynchus nerka (assembly GCF_034236695.1). Lineage (NCBI taxonomy): Eukaryota > Metazoa > Chordata > Actinopteri > Salmoniformes > Salmonidae > Oncorhynchus > Oncorhynchus nerka. Next base: position 57,685,665 of record NC_088403.1, read on the forward strand.
CATTTAATGCTAGTCTTGTTCCATTCGCCACAGATAATAGCAGTAATACTGTATAATAACTGAATTTCTGTGTTTATTTAAATATGATAACTATACTGACTGAAGACTTATTATTCAGAGGTGCAGGCCCACACAATCTGAGAAAAATCAAGACAACCTCTACATTATACACATTGTCATATGATTTTTGTCCTGTGTAAAGTTTGCGTGAGTCATTTTGTATGATGTTAAGCCTCTTTCCTGCAGAAACACTCTGGGTTTGGATTGTGGGAGTGTTGGTGCTTGTGTGTGTGTGTGTGTGTGTGTGTGTGTGTGTGTGAGAGCGAGCAAAAACGAGGCAGAGAAAGTGAGAACGATTGCATGGAAGAGTCTGTCTGAATTGGGAGGTAAATAAAATAGATCATGTTTCAGTGATCATTAACAGTACACATAGTCCATTGTAATCTCTTCTCTCTCCCAGCTGTTTCTCATATCTAACTGTTGAAATTTTCGGCCACAAGTCTCAACTTCATGCTTTGCAGTTGATCGAATCAGCTGAGGTTTGCCAAAAACGATGGGAGTTGAAAGACTGAAAAGGAATCTCTTCCATGTTGCTGGCTTTTCATTTAGGTTTCAAGTCAGTGGATTGGAACAGAGGCTAATGTGTTACAACCCATTCCATAGAGAGGCCTAAAATGTAAATACTTGTGTTCTATTTAAAGGTGCAGTATGCAGAAATAACTCCGCCATTTCCTAGTTTTTGTTTGTGACAAAACAAGCAGTCATTCTGTAGAGAATTATTATACCATCTAAACAGCTGTGAAATATTTTCCATAACAAAAATATTGTATTTTCAGCTGTTTGAAGTAGAGTTTGACTGATTATGATTTTTCAAAGCCGATACCGATTAATCGGACAATTTTTTAAATTTTTTTATTTTTTTTATTTGTAATAATGACAACAATACTGAATGAACACTTATTTTAACTGAATATAATACATCAATAAAATCTATTTAGCCTCAAATAAATAATGAAACAGTCAGACAGCTCTATCAAATCATAGACTTAGTTATAATATAATAATAACACAGAAATATGAGCCTTAGGTCATTAATATGGTAGAATCCGGAAACTATCATCTCGAAAACAAGACGTTTATTATTTCAGTGAAATACGGAACCGTTCCGTATTTTATCTAACGGGTGGCATCCATTAGTCTAAATATTCCTGTTACATTGCACAACCTTCAATGTTATGTCATAATTACGTAAAATTCTGGCAAATTAGGCGGCCCAAACTGTTGCATATACCCTGACTCTGTGAGCAATGAATGGAAGTAGTGACACAATTTCAACTGGTTAATATTGCCTGCTAACCTGGATTTCTTTTAGCTAAATATGCAGGTTTAAAAATGTATACTTCTGTGTATTGATTTTAAGAAAGGCATTGATGTTCATGGTTAGGTACACATTGGAGCAACGATACGCACCGCATCGATTATATGCAACACAGGACACGCTAGATAAACTAGTAATATCATCAAGCATGTGTAGTTATAACTAGTGATTATGATTGATTTTGTTTTTTATAAGATAAGTTTAATGCTAGCTAGCAACTTACCTTGGCTTACTGCATTCTCGTTACAGGCAGTCTCCTCGTGGAGTGCAATGAGAGGCAGGTAGTTAGAGCGTTGGACTAGTTAACTGGAAGTTTGCAAGACTGAATCCCCCGAGCTGACAAGGTGAAAATCTGTCGTTCTGCACCTGAACGAGGCAGTTAACCCACCGTTCCTAGGCCGTCATTGAAAGTAAGAGTGTGTTCTTAACTGACTTGCCTAGTTAAATCAAGATTAAATAAAGGTGTAAAAAAAAAAAAGGGCAAAAATCGGTGTCCAAAAATACCGATTTCCGATTGTTATGAAAACTTGAAATCGGCCCCAATTAATCGGCCATTCCGATTAATCAGTCGACCTCTAGTTTGAAGCTCGTCTGCAAAAGCGAAAGTAAAAAAACAAACTAAACTTAAGAATAGAAATAGCGCACATAGAAGAGATCAACTGTTTCTTAGACTTGCTTTCAATGAGAATGACAGATCTATGACTCGCATTTATACGTGAATTTGGTCAGGGGTCGCCCAAAAAGTTATATTGCAGCATTAATTCTGTATCCCATACTGTGTTGTTTAGTATACACTCTGAGATTAGACCTCCTCGTTGGTTTATTATCTGTAGGCCACAGAGCATCTACTCTTCACGGTGCTGGCGAATGTCAACATTCTTTAGTGCCCTAACTCAACCACTTGAGTCAGGTGTTTCCTGTCCTTGATTAGAGGTTCTTGCTCTCCTGCTACATTCAAGACCTCTTCAAACAAGTGTGTGAAGTCACGTGTTTGCCTATGTATGTCATCATGACCAAGTTCATTGAGTTCAGCTACAGTTCGCCTCAGGGTGGAATTTAAACAGCAAGAATATTATGCATGTAGTGTTATCAAAACCACAGTATAGTGCGTAACACTGCATTCTCTCATTTCATGTATAAAGTCCTCAATAAAGTTGCGATGGTTGTGATATGTGGTTGTTACACCTAAGCTACCTTAAGAGGAATGCACTAACTATAAGTTGCGCTGGATAAGAGCGTCTGCTAAATGACTCAAATGTAATGTAAATGTATTCCTGTATCATCTTCCATAACTGCTGTTGTTCTGTCTGTGTGGTGTGTTTCCAGTGAGAGGCTTGGTCTGGCCCTGTAGACGGCTGGTTCAGTCTCGGTCTGAACACAGACTGCAGAGAGAGTCTTCCTTCCGGCAAGGCTCAATCAAATCAAATCAAATGTATTTATATAGCCCTTCGTTCATCAGCTGATATCTCAAAGTGCTGTACAGAAACTCAGCCTAAAACCCCAAACAGCAAACAATGCAGGTGTAAAAGCACGGTGGCTAGGAAAAACTCCCTAGAAAGGCCAAAACCTAGGAAGAAACCTAGAGAGGAACCAGGCTATGTGGGGTGGCCAGTCCTCTTCTGGCTGTGCCGGGTAGAGATTATAACAGAACATGACCAAGATGTTCAAATGTTCATAAATGACCAGCATGGTCGAATAATAATAAGGCAGAACAGTTGAAACTGGAGCAGCAGCACAGTCAGGTGGACTGGGGACAGCAAGGAGTCATCATGTCAGGTAGTCCTGGGGCACGGTCCTAGGGCTCAGGTCCTCCGAGAGAGAGAAAGAAAGAGAGAATTAGAGAGAGCATATGTGGGGTGGCCAGTCCTCTTCTGGCTGTGCCGGGTGGAGATTATAACAGAACGTGGCCAAGATGTTCAAATGTTCATAAATGACCAGCATGGTTGAATAATAGTAAGGCAGAACAGTTGAAACTGGAGCAGCAGCATGGCCAGGTGGACTGGGGACAGCAAGGAGTCATCATGTCAGGTAGTCCTGGGACATGGTCCTAGGGCCCAGGCCAGTTGAAACTGGAGCAGCAGCATGGCCAGGTGGACTGGGGACAGCAAGGAGTCATCATGTCAGGTAGTCCTGGGGCATGGTCCTAGGGCTCAGGTCCTCCGAGAGAGAGAAAGAAAGAGAGAAGGAGAGAATTAGAGAACGCACACTTAGATTCACACAGGACACCGAATAGGACAGGAGAAGTACTCCAGATATAACAAACTGACCCTAGCCCCCCGACACTACTGCAGCATAAATACTGGAGGCTGAGACAGGAGGGGTCAGGAGACACTGTGGCCCCATCCGAGGACACCCCCGGACAGGGCCAAACAGGAAGGATATAACCCCACCCACTTTGCCAAAGCACAGCCCCCACACCAATACAGGGATATCTTCAACCACCAACTTACCATCCTGAGACAAGGCCGAGTATAGCCCACAAAGATCCCATTGTGTATGGACTGGAGCTATGGTTCTGGTCGTGTGTGGGCGGGTGGGCAGGTGTGTGTGTGTGTGTGTGTGTGGAGTGAAGCCATGGTTCTGGTTTCAGAGATTACATACAAAAGTGTGTGGGTGTGTGTGGGTGTGGGTGTGTGTGTGTGCGGGTGTGTGTGTGGGCAGGTGTGTGTGTGTGTGTGTGTGTGTGGGTGGAGTGAAGCCATGGTTCTGGTTTCAGAGATTGCATACAAAAGTGTGTGGGTGGGTGTGGGTGTGTGTGTGCGGGTGTGTGTGGGTGTGTGTGTGTGCGGGTGGGTGTATTGATTTGAAGCCATCACTGGAAACTGAAAATATATATATTTTTCTTGCAGGCTTCAAGGCGAGGGATATTTTCATGCTTTCAAGTCGTTAAGCGGAACGGTTTCTCCTCTGGGGATGGATTCTATGTTCGCTTGGCCACTGCATTCTTATCCAACTGTTTAAAGTGTCCTTTTTCCTTACGAGCCAACCAGGCAAAACAGTCAAGTGCTCTAGGATCTTTTAGGAAACGCTTCACCCAGTGCTCACTAGTAAGTAGGTGAGAGGCACTCAGTGAGAACCACTCCTCCTCCCAATGGAAATGAGCACACTTGGAGTAACAAATACTTGGTATCAACAACAACGACTGTGAAATGATAGCTTAACTGCTACAGTGGTTGGATTCAGTAGCAGCATAGGTTATACCAGCTGTGGGGACAGTAGGCAAAGGGTTAGGGACAAAGTAAAGAGAAAGTATCATGCTGTGGGTCACTTGCATACCATTAAGAAAACGATAAGATCCGTGACTTGTTTATGAGAATTTCCAGTTTTTGGGGATTTTCGCAAAATGTAATCCATAGAATGGCCTTCTGGAGGAAAGGTTGTTGACAATATTTTACATTTTGTATCTAAAAGCATAATTTAGAAATAATTGATCAAAGTTTGCATATTTATTATACATCAGCCTTTCCCAGGGCTTTTTTAAGACTCCATTAAGTTTTATCTGTAGGTGCTACAAAGCAAAAAATTGTGTCATATGAAGCTTTACCGCTTGGGCTGTAATAGGAGTAGTATTTTGATTTCATTAAAAAAAAAAATTACATTAATTTAAGATGGCCGACCGTTGTTTTCAACGGAATCTACTCACATTCGCATACGCCGTTTGGTGGTTGCTGCCATCTTCCTAGATCCAGTTTTACTGGGACAACTACGCCTGCACACTAGCAGTGTTCATTTTGGCACTCTTTTGATTTGGTCAGTTTGACTAAAATATCATTGTCTTGAATAATTATTTGGTCTAGTTATTGTCAATGTTGAAAACAGTTTATTCAACTAAATGCCCTTTCTTTTTTGTCATAGTTTAGTCACATCTTATTTTTATTGCCTCATTAAGCTATAGTAAACATACAGTGCCTTCGGAAAGTATTCAGACCCTTTGACTTTTTCCATATTTTGTTACATTACAGCCTTATTCTGAAATGTATTAAATTGTTTCCCCCCCATCAATCTACACACAATACCCCATAATGATATCACAATACCCCATAATGACAAAGCAAAAACAGGCTTTTAGACATTTTTGCAAATGTATACACAAAAAATAATTATCACATTTACAAAGGTTTTCAGACCCTCTACTCAGTACTTTGTTGAAGCACCTTTGGCAGCGATTACAGCCCCGTGTCTTCTTGGGTATGACGCTACAAGCTTGGCACACCTGTATTTGGGGAGTTTCTCCCATTCTTCTCTGCAGATCATTTCAAGCTCTGTCAGGTTGGATGGGGAGCATTGCTGCACAGTTATTTTCAGGTCTCTCCAGAGATGTTAGATCAGGTTCAAGTCTGTGCTCGGGCTGGGCCACTGAAGGACATTCAGAGACTTGTTCTGATGCCACTTCTGCGTTGTCTTTGCTGTGTGCTTCGGGTCGTTGTCCTATTGGAAGGTGAACCTTCGCCCCAGTCTGAGGTCGTGAGTGCTCTGGAGCAGGTTTTCATCAAGGATCTCTCTGTACTTTGCTCTGTTCAATCAATCAATAAATCAAATGTTTTATAAAGCCCTTCTTACATCAACTGATGTCACAAAGTGCTGTACAGAAACCCAGCCTAAAACCCCAAACAGCAAGCAATGCAGGTGTAGAAGCACAGTGGTTAGGAAAAACTCCCTAGAAAGGCTGAAACCTAGGAAGAAACCTAGAGAGGAACCAGGCTATGAGGGGTGGCCAGTCCTCTTCTGGCTGTGCCGGGTGGAGATTATAACAGAACATGGTCAAATGTTCATAGATGACCAGCAGGGTCAGATAATAATAATCACTGTGGTTGTACAGGTCAGCACCTCGGGAGTAAAATGTCAGTTGGCTTTTCATAGCCGATCATTCAGAGTATCTCTACCGCTCCTGATGTCTCTAGAGAGTTGAAAACAGCAGGTCTGGGACAAGGTAGCATGTCCGGTGAACAGGCCAAGGTTCCATAGCCGCAGGCAGAACAGTTGAGAATGGAACAGCAGCACAACCAGGTGGACTGGGGTAGTCCTGAGGCATAGTCCTAGGGCTTAGGTCCTCCGAGAGAGAGTGAGAAAGCGAAAGAGAGAGCGCATACTTAAATTCACACAGGACACCGGATAAGACAGGGGAAACACTCCAGATATAACAAACTGACCCTAGCCCCCCGACACATAAACTACTGCAGCATAAATACTGGAGGCTGAGACAGGAGGGGTCAGGAGACACTGTGGCCCCATCCGATGATACCCCCAGACAGGGCCAAACAGGCAGGATATAACCCCACCCACTTTGCCAAAGCACAGCCCCCACACCACTAGAGGGATATATTCAACCACCAACTTACTATCCTGAGACAAGGCAGAGTATAGCCCACGAAGATCTCCTCCACGGAACGAACCCAAGGGGAGGGGGGGGGGCAACCCGGACAGGAAGACCACGTTAGTGACTCAACCCACTCAAGTGATGCACCCCTCCTAAGGATGGCATGGAAGAGCACCAGTAAGCCAGTGACTCAGCCCCCGTAATACGGTCTGTGGCAGAGAATCCCAGTGGAGAGAAGGGAACCGGCCAGGCAGAGACGGCAAGGGCAGATTGTTGCTCCAGTGCTTTTAAGTTCACCTTCACACTCCTGGGCCAGACTACACTCAATCATATGACCCACTGAAGAGATGAGTCTTCAGTAAGGACTTAAAGGTTGAGACCGAGTCTGCGTCTCACATGGATAGGCAGACCATTCCATAAAAGTGTACCTCTATAGGAGAAAGCCCTGTCTCCAGCTGTTTGCTTAGAAATTCTAGGGACAGTAAAGAGGCCTGCGTCTTGTGACCGTAGCGTACGTGTAGGTATGTACGACATGACCAAATCGGAAAGATGGGTAGGAGCAAGCCCATGTAATGCTTTGTAGGTTAACAGTAAAACCTTGAAATCAGCCCTAGCCTTAAGAGGAAGCCAGTGTAGAGAGGCTAGTGTAATGTGATGAAATATTTTGGTTCTCATCAAGATTCTAGCAGTCGTGTTTAGCGCTAACTGAAGTTTATTTAGTGCTTTATCCGGTAGGAAAGTACAGTCGTGGCCAAAACTTTTGAGGATGACACAAATATTAATTTCCACGAAGTTTGCTGCTTCAGTGTCTTTAGATATTTTTGTCAGATGTTACTATGGAATACTGAAGTATAATTAAAGTGTCAAAGGCTTTTATTGACAATTACATGAAGTTGATGCAAAGAGTCAAGATTTGCAGTGTTGACCCTTATTTTTCAAGACCTCTGCAATCCGCCCTGGCATGCTGGCATTTAACTTCTGGACCACATCCTGACTGATGGCAGCCCATTCTTGCATAATCAATGCTTGGAGATTGTCAGAATTTGTGGGGTTTTGTTTGTACACCTGCCTCTTGAGGATTGACCACAAGTTCTCAATGGGATTAAGGTCTGGGGAGTTTCCTGGCCATGGATCCAAAATACCGATGTTTTGTTCCCTGAGCCACTCAGTTATCACTTTTGCCTTATGGCTCGATGCTCCATCATGCTGGAAAAGGCATTGATTCGTCACCGAACTGTTCCTGGATGGTTGGGAGAAGTTGCTCTCTGAGGATGTGTTGGTACCATTCTTTATTCATGGCTGTGTTCTTAAACAAAATTGTGAGCGAGCCCACTCCCTTGGCTGAGAAGCAACGCCACACATGAATGGTCTCAGGATGCTTTACTGTTGCCATGACACAGGACTGATGGTAGCGCTCACCTTGTCTTCTCTGGACAAGCTTTTTTTCTGGATGCCCCAAACAATCGGAAAGGGGATTCATCAGAAAAAATGACTTTACCCCAGTCCTCAGCAGTCCAATCCCTGTACCTTTTGCAGAATATCCGTCTGTCCCTGATGTTTTTCCTGGAGAGAAGTGGCTTCTTGGCTGCCCTTCTTGACAGCAGGCCATCCTCCAAAAGTCTTCGCCTCACTGTGCGTGCAGATGCACTCACACCTGCCTGCTGCCATTCCTGAGCAAGCTCTGTACTGGTGGTGCCCCGATCCCGCTGCTGAATCAACTTTAGGAGACGGTCCTGGTGCTTGCTGGACTTTCTTGGGCGCCCTGAAGCCTTCTTCACAACAATTGAACCACTCTCCTTGAAGTTCTTGATGATCCAATAAATGGTTGATTTAGGTGCAATCTTACTGGCAGCAATATCCTTGCCTGTGAAGCACTTTTTGTGCAAACCAATGATGACGGCACGTCTTTCCTTGCAGGTAACCACAGGAAGAACAACGATTCTAAGCACCACCCTCCTATTGAAGCTTCCAGTCTGTCGTTCGAACTCAATCAGCATGACAGAGCCTTGTCCTCGTCAACACTCACACCTGTTTTAACGAGAGAATCACTGACATGCAGTGGAAATGTTTTTTGGGGATTCAGTTCATTTGCATGGCGAAGAGGGTCTTTGCAATTAATTGTAATTAATCTGCTCACTCTTCATAACATTCTGGAGTATATGCAAATTGCCATCATACAAACTGAGGTAGCAGACTTTGTGAAAATGAATATTTGTGTTATTCTCAACTTTTGGCCATTTAGTGCTTTATCCGGGTAGCCGAAAAATAGAGCATTGCAGTAGTCTAACCTAGAAGGAAAAAAAGCATGGATTAATTTTTCTGCATAATTTTTGGACAGAAAGTTCCTGATTTTTGCAATGTTACGTAGATGGAAAAAAGCTGTCCTTGAAACAGTCTTGATAAATTCGTCAAAAGAGAGATCAGGGTCCAGAGTAACGCTGAGGTCCTTCACAGTTTTATTTGAGACAACTGTACAACCATGAAGATTAATTGTCAGATTCAACAGAAGATCTTTCTTTCTTGGGACCTAAAACTAGCATCTCTGTTTTGTCCGAGTTTAAAAGTAGAAAGTATGCAGCCATCCACTTCCTTATGTCTGAAACACAGGCTTCCAGGTAGGGCAATTTTGGGGCTTCCCCATGTTTCATCGAAATGTACAGCTGTGTCGTCCCCATAGCTGGTGGTGATCGATGGTATCAATAGCAGCACTCAGGTCTAGGAGCACGAGGACAGATGCCATTAAAAGGTCATTTTCCACCTTCACAAGTGCAGTCTCTGCTATGATGGGGTCTAAAACCAGGCTGAGGCGTTTTGTATACATTGTTTGTCTTCAGGAAGGCAGTGAGTTGCTGCGCAACAGCTTTTAAAAAAAAAATGAGAGGAATGGGCGATTCGGGTATAGGCCGATTTGTATATATTTTCTGGTTCGAGGTTTGGCTTTTTCAAGAAAGGCTTTATTACTGCCACTTTTAGTGAGTTTGGTCCACATCCGGTGGATAGAGAGCAGTTTATTATGTTTAACATAGGAGGGCCAAGCACAGGAAGCAGCTCTTTCAGTAGTTTAGTTGGAATAGGGTCCAGTATGCAGCTTGAAGGTTTAGAGGCCATGACTATTTTCATCAATGTGTCAAGAGATATAGTACTAAAACACTTGAGCGTCTCCCTTGAGCCTAGGTCCTGGCGGTGTTGTGCAGACTCAGGACAACTGAGCTTTGGAGGAATACGCAGATTTAATTGAGGAGTCCGTAATTTGCTTTCTAATGATCATTATCTTTTCGTCAAAGAAGTTCATGAATTTATCACTGCTGAAGTGAAAGCCATCCTCTGTTGGGGAATGCTGCTTTTTAGTTAGCTTTGCAAAAAATAGGATGATCGAGCAGCAGTGAGGGCTCGTTGATACCGCAAGCTAGTCGGAAGACTTCCAGTTTGGTGTAGCGCTATTTCCAGTCTAATTTTCTGGAAGCTTGCTTCAGAGCTCGGGTATTTTCTGTATACCAGAGAGCTAGTTTCTTATGACAAATGTTTTTTGTTTTTAGGGGTGAGACTGCATCTAGGCTATTACACAAGGTTAAATTGAGTTCCTCAGTTTTTTTGTACTCTGATGTCCTTAGGTAGGTTGAGGGAGTCTGGAAGGGCATCTAGGAATCTTTGGGTTGTACGAGAATTTATAGCACGCCTTTTGATGATCCTTGGGGTCTGAGCAGATTAGTTGTTGCGATTGCAAATGTAATAAAATGGTGGGGCGATAGTCCAGGATTATGAGGAAAAACATTAAGATCCACAACATTTATTCAACCGGACACTGCCACAGAGTATGACTGTGGCAGTGAGTAGGTCCGGAGACATGTTGGACAAAACCCACTGAGTCGATGATGGCTCTGAAAGCCTTTTGGAGTGGGTCTGTGGACTTTTCCAGGTGAATATTAGTCACCAAAAATTGTAATATCTGCCATGACTACAAGATCCGATAGGAATTCAGGGAACTCAGTGAGGAACGCTGTATATGGCCCAGGAGGCCTGTAAAATAGTAGCTATAAAAAGTGATCGAGTAGGCTGCATAGATTATGACAAGAAGCTCAAAAGATGAAAACAGTTTTTTTGTGAATTGAAATTTGCTTTCGTTTATGTTAGCAACACCTCCACCTTTGCGGGATGTTCAGGGGATATGGTCTCTAGTGTAACCAGGGGGAGAGGCCTTTTTTAACACAGTAAATTCATCAGGCTTAAGCCATGTTTCAGTCAGGCCAATCACTTCAAGATTATGATCAGTGATTAGTTCATTGACTATAACTGCCTTGGAAGTGATGGATCTAACATTAAGTAACCCTACTTTGAGATGTGAGATATCACAATCTCTTTTAATAATGACAGGAATGGAGGAGGTCTTTATTCCAGCGAGATTGCTAAAGTGAACACTGCCATGTTTAGTGTTACCCAAACTAGATCAAGGCACAAACACAGTCTCAATGGGGATAGTTGAGCTGACTACACTGACTGTGCTAGTGACAGGCTGGCTAACAGCCTGCTACCTGGCCCTGTCTATGTTAGTAGATGAGATGAGAGCACCCATCCAGCTAGGATGGAGTCCGTCACTCCTCAGCAGGCCAGGCTTGGTCCTGTTTGTGGGTGAGTTCCAGAAAGAGGGCCAATTATCTACAAATTCTATCTTTTGGGAGGGGCAGAAAACAGTTTCATCTTTGCCTCGATCCGGACTAGACTACCAGTCCCTGCTGCTTTAAAACTTTCCCACAGCATGATGCTCCTACCACCATGCTTCACCGTAGGGATGGTGCCAGGTTTTCTCCAGACGTGATGCTTGGCATTCAGACCAAAGAGTTCAATCTTGGTTTCATCAGACCAGAAAATGTTGTTGCTCATGGTCTGAGACTCTAGGTGCCATTTGGCAAACTCCAAGCGGGCTGTCATGTGCCGTTTACTGAGGAGTGACTTCCGTCTGGCCACTCTACCATAAAGGGCTGGTTGGTGGAGTGCTGCAGAGATGATTGTCCTTTTGGAAGTTTCTCCCATTTCCCCAGAGGAACTCTGGAGCTTTGTTAGTGACCATCAGGTTCTTGGTCACCTCCCTGACCAAGGCCCTTCTCCCCTGATTGCTCAGTTTGGCCAGGCAGCCAGCTCTAGGAAGAGCCTTGGTGGTTCCAAATTTCTTCTATTTAAGAATGATGGAGGCTACCCACCACTGCAACCTGTACGCTCTCGTTGGCTGGCCCTCGCTTCATACTCGTCGCCAAATCCACTGGCTCCATGTCATCTACAAGACCCTGCTAGGTAAAGTCCCCCCTTAACTCAGCTCGCTGGTCACCATAGCAGCACCCACCTGTAGCACGCGCTCCAGCAGGTATATCTCTCTGGTCACCCCCAAAACCAATTCCTCCTTTGGCTGCATCTCCTTCCAGTTCTCTGCTGACAATGACTGGAACAAACTACAAAAATCTCTGAAACTGGAAACACTTATTGAAAGATTAGTGGAATCTGTGTGGGTAGCTGGACAGGTAGGATGACTGACAGTGAAGGTGAACAGGTGGTCACTTGTCAGGTGACAGAGGAATGGATGAGACTGAGGCAGGAATTCCTTTAACCATAAAGTGGTATATTTACTGAGTAGTCTGTGCTGCATCACAAAGGAAACAAATAACATGTATCCAATCAAATTCATAATCAAAGATCAAATCATATCATTCATTAATAACATAATTTAGGGAATTCAACAGTCAGGTTCATTACGAAGTCAATAGTAATCATCCGCGAGTCATTTAGCCTCATAGTCCGCCCCATCCCGCATGCGGTATCGTTACTACAGCCTCAAGCTCATTACCATAACGCAACGTTAGCGATTTCTAAAAATCGCAAATGAAATGAAATAAATATGCCTGCTCTCAAACTTATCCTTTTCTTAACAATCCTGTCGTCTCAGATTTTCAAAATATGCTTTAGAACCAGAGAAAATCAATAATTTGTGTAAGAGTGGTGATAGCTAGCTTAGCATTTAGCGTTAGCATTTAGCACGCAACATATTCACAAAAGCCAGCAAAGGAATCAAATAAAATAATTTACCTTTGAAGAACTTCAGATATTTCAATGAGGAGACTCTCAGTTACATAGCAGATGTCCAGTTTTTCCTGAAAGATTCTTGTGTAGGACACATCGTTCCGTTTTGTTACTATGCATTTGGCTACCGAAACTAACCGAAAATTCAGTCACCTACACGTCGAACTTTTTTCCGAATTAACTCCATAATATCGACTGAAACATGGAAAACGTTGTTTGAATCAATCCTCAAGGTGTTTTGTCATATATCTCTTCATTGAAATGCCGTTCCTGGAAGCCTGCATTCTTCTCTGATTCGGATGGAAAAATACTGGTAGCTGACTTTTGCGCACCAATTTCCACGCAGACACCGTGCGGGACACTTGGCAATTGTAGTCTCTTATGGTCAATCTTCCAATGATATGCCTACAAATACGTCACAATGCTGCAGACACCTTGGGGAAACGATAGAAAGGGTCCGTTCATTCCTGTCGCATTCACAGCCATATAAGGCGATCATGGAAAACGTAGCTTCAGAAATCCTGTTCATTTCCTGGTCGCTCAAACATCTTGGTTTTGCCTGAAGCTTTTGTTCTAAGGCACTCACAGTGAAAATCTTTGCAGTTCTGGAAACGTCAGAGTGTCTTCTTTCCAAAACTATCAATTCCAAGCATAGTCGAGCATCTTTTCGTGACAAAATATTGTGCTTAAAACGGGCACGTCTTTTTATCCAAAAATGAAATAATGCCCCTAGAGGACTAACAGGTAAGCTCCTAACTATTTATCATAAATCATGAAAGAATACAAACAGTGAATGGTGATACAATTTATAATCCCCATGATCAAAGTCAATCAGTTAGCAAACAATGACTTTTCTCATTTCACTTTCAATTGTCTTCATGTGTACATATAATTAATTTCAATACACATGAACCATATCGATTGCATAATTGGCCAGTGAGGATCCGTAGGTCCGTGATCATTGACAATTCACATTACACAATATGTTTGAAGCTGCGCTCCAAGCCGCGCTCCGCAGTAATAACTATTAACAGTAACTGGATGGCCCACTCTCCCGATCGCCACAGATAATTCAGATGAAAGGTAACATAGTCGGTTGACTTACGTGGATTCATGAACGCACAGAACTTTTGGATCAGATTGAGTTAAGAAAGAGAAAGCAGCGAGGTCAGGCGATGGCAATTTCCTCCTTTTATGGAGTTGAGATCTGTCGGACATTTCCACCTGACTTAATTAAAGTGCCCCTGGCCCAGCTGAGTGAAGGGCAATTAATTAAAGGATTATTCCACCAACTCCATGGGCCTTTTCTACACTTATCTCCCTCAGTAGCTTTAAGCACCAGCTGTCAGAGCAGCTCACAGATTACTGCACCTGTACATAGCCCATCTATAATTTAGCCCAAACAACTACCTCTTCCCCTACTGTATTTATTTTGCTCCTTTGCACCCCATTATTTCTATTTCTACTTTGCAAATTTTTCCACTGCAAATCTACAATTCCAGTGTTTTACTTGCTATATTGTATTTACTTCGCCACCATGGCTTTTTAAAATATATATTTTTTACCTTTACCTCCCTTATCTCACCTCATTTGCTCACATTGTATATATACTTATTTTTCTACTGTATTATTGACTGTATGTTTGCTTTACTCCATGTGTGACTCTGTGTTGTATGTGTCGAACTGCTTTGCTTCATCTGGGCCAGGTCGCAGTTGTAAATGAGAACTTGTTCTCAACTTGCCTACCTGGTTAAATAAAGGTAAAATAAATAAATAACGCAAGGTATAATTCAATGGTAATAGAATATGTAAGAATGGACTGACTATGTTTGAAAGCAAAAGTCGAATTGATAACATTATTGGCATTAGATTTTAATAATAACCATCAGTCCTAGCTTGCTATCTAAACTAACAAGTCTGTTTGTTTGGTTTTCCAGGCAACTACTGTCCCGTCTCTAGTAAATTTGCGTGCTACCTCAGTGGACATTTTAACATATTTCTACCTGCAAATGAAAACATTCCCAGTGGTAAATGTTCTAAATTATAGCCATGGTGTAAAAGGGATAATCAACTCCGGGCTCTATGCGTTCTCTGGAAAATAACGAACGACGTGAAAGGTGGGTTCCACGACGCGCTATAAAGAACGACGTGGAATAGCGCGTCGCCATGTCGTTTTTTTTTTCCAGAGAACGCATAGAGCTCTGAGTTGATTATCCGTTACTTATTATATTCTACTTAGCCATTTACTTTGTTTAATTTTTATTTTTGTTGTTGCATTGTCGAGAAGGAAGTAAGATTTTTTTTGCGTAACCCATGCATAAGACTAATAAAACCTGAAACGTTAAACACTAAAATATAGCAAATGTGGTCAAACAACGCTGAAAGTAATGTAGGCCGCACTAAAAACAAGCTGCAGTTGGCTCAGGGTCTGATCATTGTTCATATGACATTGCGACATACAGGAATGCTGTCTCCTTTGCTTTCAAATCTGATGGAATTCATTGGAAATGTAAACACACATGATCGAATAGACCCAATCCCAAAACGTACACGCATATAGATTAAATGTAAGTCTGTGGCGACTCATTAATATCCTAACAGACTCATATCCTTTTGTTAAACGCCACCTAATTATTAACAAGTCTTCCTACTGCAATGTCTCAGGAAATTAGCAGAAAACGTAGACATGTCCAGAATCATCATGGAATAGGCCATCCCTACACGTGTGCACTACTTTAGAGAAAGTAGGTCTGCGGACACTTAACAATCATTTGAGCTAAACCCTGTTCCCTAAACACAACCCGATGATAAACAATTAGAACATTCCACTCCTTTTTTTGCTTAGCTGCTGGAAATTGCGAAAGGTTGAGAAAAAACACATGTTTCTGGTTAACTTCTTTCCTCCTAATGGTGGTAACAGTCTCCTGCCTTCTTTTACTAATGGTGGTAACAGTCTCCTGCCTTCTTTTACTAATGGTGGTAATAGTCTCCTGCCTTCTTTTACTAATGGTGGTAACAGTCTCCTGCCTTCTTTTACTAATGGTGGTAACAGTCTCCTGCCTTCTTTTACTAATGGTGGTAAAAGTCTCCTGCCTTCTTTTACTAATGGTGGTAACAGTCTCCTGCCTTCTTTTACTAATGGTGGTAACAGTCTCCTGCCTTCTTTTACTAATGGTGGTAACAGTCTCCTGCCTTCTTTTACTAATGGTGGTAACAGTCTCCTGCCTTCTTTTACTAATGGTGGTAAGAGTCTCCTGTCTTTTTTTACTAATGGTGGTAATAGTCTCCTGCCTTCTTTTACTAATGGTGGTAAAAGTATCCTGCCTTCTTTTACTAATGGTGGTAAAAGTCTCCTGCCTTCTTTTACTAATGGTGGTAAAAGTCTCCTGCCTTCTTTTACTAATGGTGGTAAAAGTCTCCTGCCTTCTTTTACTAATGGTGGTAAGACTCCTGTCTTTTTTTTTACTAATGGTGGTAAAAGTCTCCTGCCTTCTTTTACTAATGGTGGTAACAGTCTCCAGCCTTCTTTTACTAATGGTGGTAAAAGTCTCCTGCCAGTCTCCTGCCTTCTTTTTGTGATGGAAAAGGACTTAGTTCAGTAAATTAGCAGCGTCAGAGTACCATGATGTTCAAGTAGCCTAAGTAAATATGTTTCTCTCGACTCATGAAGTGTCATCCCATCCTTTTAAATTGTAGACAGTGCTGGATGAGGCCATTAATGTTGGCTTTATAGTCAGGAGGCGCATCTTCATGCAGAATGGAAGTCTCTTTTGAGGAATATTTCCTGGCTGTTTGCTGTATTTACAACACCAGGGTCATGTCTTACTGCCTGCATCTTTTTAAGTTTTTCCATCTTGCATTTTATAGTTGTATCCAACCTATGCATTGGTATTGATAGTAGGTACTTCACCTCTATATGTCATTTGTCTAGAAGACAATCCTATCTGCCAATTGAGTGACAGCATTGAGTTGGATATAGACTACCATTGGTTGTCCTTATTTTCCCCAATATCCACAAATGATCTGACAGCATGTGGTTCCATACTGTCTCCTGATTTGTTGCCATGGTCCGTCTGCACAGATGACGTGTCCGGGAGCAGCGCTGAGTACCCAGACCGTGTGTCCATGATGGAGGGGCGTCTGCAGGCACAGGAAGATGAGATCATGCTGCTGAAGTCATCACTGGCCGACGCGCTACGCAGGCTCCGCCTCCACGACCAGTTGATCCCCCTGCTTAAACAGCAGATCATCGCAGGTGGCTGGCCAACCATCAGACCACAGTTGTACTCTTAACGTTATTGTGCCCGAACTGTACTGTGCTGGCTTGCATATTTTCTTCACAGCACGGTTCCAGCAAATATCTTGAATGTTTAACCAGGCCGGTAAAGTGCAGCTCGGCTCAGTAGTGTGAAAAGGGTTGAAGATGATTAACTACAGTACACAAGCAATAAGCTGTAACCGATACATTATCCTACCCATGTCGTGTGCTTCTATGAAAATTCCATCCTTGCACTAAATGTGTGTGATTGTGTCCATTTTGTGCCCTCAGTAAACCCTGCAGCCTCCCGTGTCCTGAACCAGGGTTACTGCTCTGACGGGTTCTCCAGTTCCCGTAAACTGTCCTCCAGCTCAGCCCTGGACAGCCCCCGCCACCCTGCCACCAGGTACTGTGCCAGGCCAGTGCAGAGGGACTGTGGGCATGGAATGGATTGGCTGGCATGTTTGTCCAGAGCCATATATGAAGATATGGCTCAAACATGATCAATGTGTGGAAATAAGGCATAGTTTGACTGTCTTTGGACTTGACCAGAATGTTACAGTTGAAGTCGGAAGTTTACATACACCTTAGCCAAATACATTTAAACTCAGTTTTTCACAATTCCTGACATGTATTCATGGTAAAAATTCCCTGTCTTAGGTCAGTTAGGATCACCACTTTATTTTAAGAATGTGAAGTGTCAGAATAATAGTAGAGAGAATTATTTATTTCAGCTTTCATTTCTTTCGTCACATTACCAGTAGGTCAGAAGTTCACATCCACTCAAGTAGTATTTGGTAGCATTGCCTTTAAATTGTTTAACTTGGGTCAAACGTTTCAGGTAGCTTTCCACAAGCTTCCCACAATAAGTTGGGTGAATTTTGACCCATTCCTCCTGACAGAGCTGATGTAACTGAGTCAGGTTTGTAGGCCTCCTTGCTCGCACATGCTTTTTCAGTTCTACCCACAAATCTTCTATAGGATTGAGGTCAGGGCTTTGTGATGGCCACTCCAATGCCTTGACTTTGTTGTCCTTAAGCCATTTTGCCACAACTTTGGAAGTATGCTTGGGGTCATTGTCCATTTAGAAGACCCATTTGCGACCAAGGATTAACTTCCTGACTGATGTCTTGAGATGTTGCTTCAATATTTCCACATACCTTTCCCCCTTCATGATGCCATCTATTTTGTGAAGTGCACCAGTCCCTCCTGCAGCAAAGCACCCCCACAACATGATGCTGCCATCCACGTGCTTCACGGTTGGGATGGTGTTCTTCGGCTTGCAAGCCTCCCCATTTTTCCTCCAAACATAGCAATGGTCATTATGGCCAAACAATTTTATTTTTGTTTCATCAGACCAGAGGACATTTCTCCAAAAAGTACGATTTTTGTCCCCATGTGCAGTTGCAAACCGTAGTCTGGCTTTTATTATGGTGGTTTTGGAGCAGTGGCTTCTTCCTTGCTGAGCGGCCTTTCAGGTTATGTTGATATAGGGCTCGGTTTACTGTGGATATGGATACTTTTGTACCTGTTTCCTCCAGCATCTTCACAAGGTCCTTTGCTGTTGTTCTGTGATTGATTTGCACTTTTCACACCAAAGTATGTTCAGCTCAAGGAGACAGAACGTGTCTCCTTCTTGAGAGGTATGACGACTGCGTGGTCCCATCGTGTTTATACTTGTGTACTATTGTTTGTACAGATGAACATACCTTCAGGCATTTGGAAATTGCTCCCAAGGATGAACCAGACTTGTGGAGGTCTACCATTTTTTTTCTGGGGTCTTGGCTGATTTCTTTTGATTTTCCCATGATGTCAAGCAAAGAGGCACTGAGTTTGAAGGTTGGCCTTGAAATACATCCACAGGTACACCTCCAATTGACTCAAATGACGTCAATTAACCTATCAGAAGCTTCTAAAGCCATGACATAATTTTCTGGAATTTTCCAAGCTGTTTAAAGGCACGGTCAACTTCGTGTATGTACACTTCTGACCCACTGGAATTGTGATACAGTGAAATAATTTGTCTGGTAACAATTGTTGGAAAAATTACTTGTCATGCACAAAGTAGATGTCATAACCGACTTGCCAAAACTATAGTTTGTAAACAAGACATTTGTGGAGTGGTTGAAAAACTAGTTTTAATGACTCCAACCTAAGTGTATGTACATTTCCGCCTTCAACTGTATGTAGGTAGGTAGGTAGGTAGGTAGGTAGGTAGGTAGGTAGGTAGGTAGGTGTGTATATTTATGTGTAACATTCATAGACTGTCTTTTTCATAGTCCTAGTCCCAATCTAAAATGTATTTAGCACCTAGCCTATTTTTACCTGCCTTGATTCAAAATGTACATTGTTTTTATTGTATATCATGTTTTTCCCCTCTGTAGAGCTTTGAGATGTAACTGTATAATGAAAAGCGCTATACAAATTTAATGTAGTTTTATACTGTATATACACACACTGGCCAGTTTATTAGGTACATCCATCTAGTTGCCTCCTGAACAGCCTGAATTCTTCGTGGTATGGATTCAACAAGATTTCGGAAACATTTGTTGCTCAAATGGTATGAAGGGACCGAAAGTGTGTCAGGAGAAAATTCCCCACACCAGTACACCACCAACCTGTACCGTTGACACCATGCAGGTTGGGTCCATAGACTCATGCAACTTAAGCCAAATCCTAACTGTGTCATCAGCGTGACGCAACAGGAACCGGGATTGGTTGGACCAAGCAATGTTTTTCCACTCCTCAATTGTCCAGTTTTGGTGATTGTGTGCCTACTGGAGCCACTTCTTCTTGTTTTTAGCTGATAGGAGTGGAACCCGGTGTGGTCGTCTGCTGCAATAGCCCATCCGTGAGAAGGACCAACGAGTTTTGTGTTCTGAGGTGCCTTTCTGCACAACACTGTTGTACTGCACTGTTTTTTTGTCTGTTTCTGGCCCACCTGTTCGCTTGCACCATTCTTGCCCTTCTCCTTCGACCTCTCTCGTGAACAAGCTGCTTTCGCCCACAGGACTGCCGCTGACTGGTTGTTTTATAGTTTTTTGCACCATTCTTGGTCAACTCTAGCCACTGTTGTGCGTGAAAAGCCCAGTCGTTTCTGAGATACTGGATCCGGCGTGCCTGGCACCGACGATCATGCAACGCTCAAAGTCGCTTCGGTCACTCGTTTTGCTGAACAGAAACTGTCAAACAGGAACTGAATTCGTAGAAGTCGGTCTGCCTGCGTGCTATAGCAATCCACAACCACGTGACTCACTGTCTGTTCGAGCGATCGATTTTCAAGAACAGTGTTGTGTACTTAATAAACTGTCCAGTCCTTTCACTCACTCACAGCTTTTAACTTGTTTAGGAAAGTCTTATTAGAGTTGAGTAAATGAATAGTTTTCTGTATGATGATTGTTTGTATTCTCTCTATTATTAATCTCAACTCTATACTGTGTGTGTATTTAGCCAAGTACTAAACAGCACTGAAGGTGAGAATGGCTCTAATGGGGACTCTACATCCCCTGGCCTCATACATAAGACCCCAACGTATGATCGGGCTACCCAGACAGACCTCACTCCTCTGGTGCAGGACCAGGAGCTAGACAGGGTCCCCCTGGCTCTCACCAGGCCCGTCCAGAGCCTCTCCCTGGAGGATGCCCTCCCCGAGGGGATGTCTCTGATGGAGGAGGCTCGGGCCAAGTTCCACCACATCCAGGGACTAGAACTGGAGGAGAAGGACGAGAAAGGGGAGGAGAAGGACCTGAGTTGGGCGTCTTCCGTAGAGGATGCCATCCACCCCACCGCCATCAGGAACCTCCAAAGAGATGACCACCAGGACCCAAATGGCTCCACGGAGAGCTTGAGCTCAGCCTCCCAGACCCCAATCTCAGGGTCCCCAGCCCCCCCTAAGGACCTGTCCGCCAGCCCCCGGAGCGGACCTCTCTCCACCATCCTGGAGGGCAAGAAGAAACCCCTGTGCGTTGTCGCCACCTCTACTTCTCTTCTCCATTCCTACCTGATTGCATGGTTTTTGGGGAAAATCACCTCTTTTTGACACTGTCTCCTATTCTCTATGCTTTTATTACTACATCGCGCCAGTGTCACAACCCTAATCTAAGAATCAGTTTGCGGTATTCTATTAGGTTGCGTTATGGAAAGCCTTCAGTACCAAGGAGCATACCTTACGTGTCTCCCGCTGGATCCGGCTGCGGTGTTATTCTCCATTTGTTTGACAGGGGCTAAATGTGTGTACAGTAACCTGGTAATCAAATCTGAGCCTCATCCTTTAATTCAAGCATGGATTGATTCAGCATGATTTCCTCCATGTGGATATTTCAACAGGGCTTTTCATCTGACATTCTTTTGGGAGATTCTTTCGCTGCATGCTGCTCTAAAATCACACAAATCATTTTACAGCTTCCTCTGCGTGTGTGTGTGTGTGTGTGTGTGTGTGTGTGCGTGCACATTTGTGGTTGTGTGTTTTGTTGTTTTGTTTGCTAATTATTACTTGCAAGAGGTCTGTTGCCAATTGATAGCATATGTTTCTGTCCATGAAGAAGTCCGTTAGCTCAACCCTGCCACACCATGGAAACTAAGAGGTACTAAGACAGTGGTGTCTAAGTTATGTACAAGGATATGAACTGGGCTATTAAGTTCCAAACTGATCTACCACGTACTATATGCATGTGTGTTATCACTAGGCGCCACAGTGGAGACCCACTGGGCAAAAACGGGTTGAATCAACATTGTTTCCACATCATTTCAACCCTCAAAAAAACAATGTAATGATGTTGAATCAACATAGAAAACTAATTGGATTTGCAACAAGTCATCAACGTAAGGGCGCTTTTAGATTTTTTCCCCCCCACCCAACTTTTAACCTAAATACAATGACAGGTGAATTTATTTTGTTATTGATTTCGTGCTGAATTCACTCTAACTCAACCAAATATAAATCAAAACTAGACGTTGAACTGACGGCTGTATCCAGTGGGGAGGAGGTCATCTCTGTTTCACTTCCTATTACGTGTTGTTACATTTACATTTTACATTTAAGTCATTTAGCAGACGCTCTTATCCAGAGCGACTTACAAATTGGTGCTTTCACCTTATGACATCCAGTGGAACAGCCACTTTACAATAGTGCATCTAGGTCTTTTAAGGGGGGGGGGGGGGGGGGGTGAGAAGGATTACTTTATCCTGTTGTGTTGGAACATCATTGGTCACATGACAAGGGCCATTTCCTCTTAATTATTGGGCAAGTCATTATCAGGACAATCTGTGTGTGTGTGTGTTCCAGGAAAAATATGCCCCACACGTTGAAACACACATTCAACGTTCATCAGTGTGTGTGTTTGTGGAACCCTGCATATAAATCCTCTTATGCTGCCTATCCACTCATTGTCCAGAGCTCGCAGGAACAGTGAGAAACTGGTGAAAGACCCCAGGAGAAGACAAAGAAGCTGCTGGACAAAAAGGCGGCATCCTCGGCCAACCTACTCAACAGATCCCCCAGTCTGGAGAGGTGAGGGAAGTCCCATCCATCAGCAAGATTGTCTTTCAAACTCACTCTCACATCACATTTTCCTACGACTGCATAAACATGACGTATTTCACCAAGTAGTCACTCGTTGGAGTTCCCTTTCTTCTACTATAATAAAATGACTTTCCCATGAAAAGTCTTGATCTCCCAGTTGCGTGAGCTGGGCCCACAGACTGTATAATATAACGTTTGGTCCCAGTGGTTGAAAGGAGTCTCTTGGATATAATGTGTCTGTCTAACAGTTGTATCTTTTCTCACAGCCGGACCAAGGATCTTATCGCCAGAGCAGGTAATGCATATCCAACAACACTAGTCTCTGTCCAGACTCGGGTTGCAACCAGGACTTCTGGAAAACAAGGGAATTTATTGCATGTTCCTGGAATTTTGCAACCCTACTTTAGACGTTCTATAATGCATTATTCAAACTCTATGTAGTCTGAAATGACTGACTGCTGGCCAGATCTGGCCGTAAGTTTTCATTCCCCTTCTTTAGTTTGGGACACTAAACTGCCTACAAAATGTCAAAGATAGTATTCAGACAGCGCAATACTCGTGCTTAGTTAACTTTTCAGCTTTTAACGAGCGTTGGCTTTTGAGTGTGGATTAGCTTTATAATGGGACTCGTTCCAAAACCAGAGAGAGTTAAAGCACAGTCCCTCTTCTATTGTATTTAATATTGTCTCTAAGTATTTACCAGTTGAACCTAATGGGGAGTCAGTTCGCGTGAAGTCAGTTTCATAAAGCCCATCAGATGAGCATAATAGTCTGTAAATGTGATCAGTGATCCACAGGACAAGGGGTTTCTACGAGACAGAGAGTGCATGGAGTGAGCCTTCAAAAGAGCATAAGTCCGTATCGGAGACTACTACTACTACAAGTGACTGACCACTGGACATTGCATCATCTAGTCGTCTATGGGGCTAAAGGTCATTTAGAGTTCATCACTGTCCATTTCTCCGCCCACCACACACGGAAATAAAAACTTGGTCAGAAAATACCTCTCATCATACTGGGATCGCAGGAAAAGCAGTGTTTATTTTTACAGTCACGTTTTCACGAGGTAGAGCAGCAGCCGTTTCTGATGTTAAACACAAGAGAGTCTGTTTAGTACTCCAACGCTCCCTGGAAAGCCATCCATTGTGGTAAGCCGTGCTGCCGCACCACTCCCAGACTCCTGACGGGATGATGGATGTTTTACCGGAGAAGGAAGGACGCCAAAAATATTTATATTTTTTTGTGTGGTTTTTTTGGTCTCTTTCTCTCTTTCTGTGAGCTGTCCAGGACTAGACTTATTAACTTTCTCTGTCTCTATGAGTTGGCCTGAGACAGGTCTGCCTGTATTCCGCATGAGTTTAGGTTGTCTCTTAACTGCCTCTCCTGCATCATGAGAGGGCTGTAAAGTGTAACCAGGTCATATAGATAAGCAATAACTGAATTGAACTATGTCCTACTCACTACATCCTAACTGAATGGCAATACTTGCAAGTGGCAATCGTGTGAAAATGCCACTCCATTTTAAATCAATCAAAAGCAGTCATTGATGTGTTTCAACAGGGTCCAGGAGCGGTATGAGGTAGACCCATGGGGATATTCCAAATAGGGTCAACAATGACTAATAAAAAGAAATCTACCTAACAAAACGGGTCATTACTATATAGTTAAACTGCAGACTTTCCCTCCCTTGTGACGTGAGCCCTGCTTTTTAGTTTTACAACCTTTTTCAAAGCGAGACAGACAGATTCCCACCAGAAACATCCCAAACCAGAACCATCAACATGTAAAACCCATTCTCCTCTCCCCCAACCTTTTAAATTGAAGTAACAGTCGTCTAGATGACAGGCTTGGTGTTGGAAAACCACCCCTCTGGTTTGCTCATAGACCTCATTCGACCGGCTCTGAATCTGGTCCCGAAGGGTCCGTAATGTCAAAGCATGATCTGCTCTGCTGGAATCAGCTGTGATTTAGTGTTCCTTGTTTATTTGTCTCTCTTCCTCTCTTCTCGTAGGATCTCCCGGGTCCAGACGAGGAACCCAAGGTATGAAACGTCATGTGTTAACTGTTATGTCATTCAACTAAATGTAGGTGCTTGGGATTCATACAGGCTAATGGTGCAGACTGTTGACTTATTGTTATGGAGTGAATTATTGGTAGATATTGTAGCATCACCAGGGCTTTGGTAGTTTAGGCAGGCTGTTGAAAGAGCAAAACATTTGAGGATAAGATTAAGTTCATATTGACCCATGGTAGTAATTGGAGATTAATATGTATCCAATGTCCAGTCTTGTCTTACATTATTTTTCACCCTCTTTCATTGGCTGACAGGTCAATCAATCAAGATGTTCATCCGTGGTCGACCAATCACCATGTATGTCCCCTCCAACATCCAGAACTACGAGGACCTGAGGATGGAGCCACCTGTAGAGAAACTGGAACTCGATTGGGTGTATCCTTCCTGAGTCCCTCCCACAAGTCACGACCAGTGGGGTGTTGATAATGCAGCATTTTAGTTTTTAAATTCCATTCATGGTTGATTAGAATGTTTCATATTCTATAGTGCTAAGTTTCTTGGATGAAAGCCATGAAGTCCATATTGCCCATCAGTCAGAGAAACATATTTAAGTTATCGGATGTCCTTGAGCCAAGCCATCCTCTCCTCCAGGTAAATGGAAGTTATGTCATCCATAAATCACGTATTATGGGTGTAGCTGTGGGTGAAATTGCTTTAGGCTCAATTAATGATTTAGACTAATGAACCAATGAGACGCTTCAGTGATGTCACCTTGACTGGAGCCGCATAGTTACGGTTACCGAGGACGGGACTGCCGGGCCAACCTGTACCTGCTGTCGTCGGGTGAGGCGGTGTACTTCATCGCCTGTGTGGTGGTGTTGTACCACATCAACAACCGCACACAGCGCCACTACCGCAAACACACCGACTGTGTCCGCTGGTGAGTGGCTCAGATCCAACCTCGACCTCTCGTATCATTACATAACTGTACAAAATCAACTAAAACCAATTGTGAAGTTGATGCTTTATGATATCCCAATTTGTCTTTACTTCAGTCTGACCATCCACCCAGACAAGGTACGGGTGGCATCAGGACAGACGGCGGGGGTGGACAAGGATGGAAAGGTGAGGGGCGTTTGGGCTATTTAAAGGCCCAGTGCAGTCAAAAATGTGATTTTCTGTGTTTTATATAGATTTACACACTGAAAATGAGCATGCCCTTTTAGTGTGAGAGCTGTTTGAAAAGACCACCTTAAATGTGAGCCTGTTTTGGTCAGGTGGAGTTTTGACCTGCCTAGTGACATCACCAGGCGGTAAATTAGTTAATAGACCAATAAGAAAGAGTGCCAAACCTCTCTGCCAATAACAGCTAGTTTTCAGTTTTCCCCTCCCCACTCAGACCACTCCCAGACAGTCCTAGCAATTTTTGTTTATTTTTGACCATATTAATTGAAAACAATCACTAAGGTACTTAAATGTTAACCAGAAATGGCTCTATTGGACCTTTTTAAGGAACATCATCTGTCACTATTTAAAACTAAAATGTTTCCTTTCTTGCTGGAGTGTCCCTTTTAAGACTTAATTGTTATATCTTTTTTTAAATGGTCATACAATCAAATCCACAGAAAAAAAGTATTGTATACATATAATAAGACACATGATACTGATTATCAATCCTTGTCTAATTGATGTCTTAGCCCCTGCAGCCTTATGTCCATATCTGGGATTCCTCCACACTGATCACCCTACAACAGATAGGACTGGGCACCTTTGAGAGAGGTGTAGGGTCTGTGGCTTTCTCCTTTGCAGTAAGTCTTTATTCCCACTACAAAACAACCCTCCCACACGCACACACTAGATGTTACTGAGTTTATGGCCTATATTTAGTACAGTATTTCTCAACTCACTAAGGCGATTGAAGAACCCCTGACACCTAATCTCCATACAGGACTCTCAAATAAAACCAATACTGGCTTTAATACATTAGTCCTGATTTGTGACTGGGCTGCATCATCTCTCCATCTGTCATATGCCCTCTCACTGGTTCTTTCTCTCCTTTCCGTCTTACTTCTCCTCTGCTTGCAGGACGCTGGAGCCTTCCTCTGTGTGATTGATGACTCCAATGAACACATGCTGTCTGTGTGGGACTGTGCCAAAGGAACCAAGCACACAGAGGTTAAGGTAAAGCAATGCACCAAGACACGCACATGTGCACACACTCACGTTTTCATGCAAGCACACAGGCACGTACAAAGACACAAACACAGATTCCTATTCATATGGCAATTAATCAATACCATTTACAGTATACATCTTGATACGGCTTCCTTGTGTTATAACAACCAAAATATACCCCTATCTTTGCAGGTAGCCAAGCCTGTAATTTGCATGCGTAGGCTGTTAAAGACGGCATTACATTAGTGAGAATCTTCAGATCCCTGAAAAGGAGGCCTATTTGCATAGATTAAGCCAAAATAAATTCTTCCACATCACCTAGTTCTGTCACAGGCTTTTGTCCCAAATGTTTTTACTTCCCTGAGAGTCATTTCAGCGGTGTTGCCACGGCAACTGTGTAAATATTTTAGACTGTGAATTTGTCCGCCGGTGTGTGCTCTATATGCATCTGTGTGTGTGTGTGTGTGCGTGTTAGAGGGGTTTGGATATTAGGTGGGTGTTTATATGACATCATTTTCTCTCTTGGTCTCAAGTTTCTTGTAGCACACATGCAGAACTTCTCGTATTTTCGCCAAATTGATTTAGCATAAGCATCATTTGTCATGAGTGCCCTAGATTCGAGAATCTCCAGTGAAATTTGAGAGTGGTCACAAGGAGTGGTTAGGGAAAAGGTTCAGCCCACGTAAATACATAAGATGGTTCAAAGTATGTAAAATTTGCCCATCCCCCGCTGGACTGTAATGCATCTGCAAATTGAAACTAAGTTGCAGAAGTGTTATGCCCTATCATACAATCTGAACGGTCCTCAAGTCAATTCCAAGGTTGGCAAATTTGTAGAAATGCAGGTTTGAGATAAACATTGGAGTTCACAGTGATTTTGCATTTGAGTGAATTATCTGATTATTAAATGTTCTCCGTGTGTGTGTGTTAATCCAGAGCACCAACGAGGCAGTGTTTGCAGTGGAGTTCAACCCCAGCGACAGCACCAACATCATCACTTGTGGAAAGTCTCACATCTATTTCTGGACCCTGAGTGCCGGCTCACTCACCAAGAAACAGGGCATCTTCGGGGTGAGGGAAGTCCCTTAACTACTCTTCATCTGAAAAGTATTTTTCACATTTACAAAAGATACGTGACCAATGGGTATATCAAACCCGGCTCCTCTGTATGACTCAAGGAAGACTATTCTAGCCCATTGAGCTAAAGCCTAGACCAACTCTGGAGGCGAAAACGAGTCTGCAGGTCTCACGCAAGGCTACTTCTCACTAAACCTCCTCCGCTACATATCGTCATTCAAACCTATTATCGGTTTGTAATGTTGCTCTTCTTTCCTCCGTCAGAAATACAAGAAACCCAAGTTCATCCAGTGCTTTGTGTTCAGCCTGACGGGAGACGTGCTGACTGGGGACTCGGAGGGGAACATCCTGACATGGGGCAAATCACCCGGCGACGTCAAGACACTGGGGAAAGGAGCCAAAGGTAATGTTACGCTCTGTTCCAAACGGACTCCAAATATGGACTAGGCTCTCTATGTGACATACAGTGTATATAAACTAATAATACAATATCATCTGATTTAGTACCTCCTTAGCCAATAATGTACCAGACATGTGTGCCTATCTTTTCCGCTTGCTCTCCGAATGTGAGAGACCTGTGACAAAAGACAACAAGGTAATCTTCTTCACCTCCTCTCTCTCTCTCTCTCTCCCTTCTGTTGAAGAGACGTTCCAGATCATGCGTCAGACACGGGCCCATGACGGCAGTGTGTTTACACTGTGTATGCTGCAGGGGGGCGCTCTCCTCAGCGGCGGGGGCAAAGACCGTAAGATCATCCGCTGGAGCGCAGACCTGGCGCCCGAGCGAGAGTGTGAGGTGAAAGACGCGTGTGTGTGTTTGCATTGTCACTCTTAATAACAAAACCAAGCGTGTTTCAACATTTAAGACCTTTTTGTATGTATTTGTGTGTAATTTCAGAATAAAGTATATGAATTTATTATAGATTCCAGAAAAGTTTGGTGCGGTCCGTTGCATCACAGATGTAAACGGGGAAGAGGTGTTGGTTGGTACCACCCGAAATGCCATCCTGAGGGGCACTTTCTCTGACGGCTTCGTGGCCATAGTGCAGGTATGTTAACATTGGCATGATGGAGTATGTACTGGGTGGTATGTGAAGTGGTTTGTGGTTAAACACCTGGTCTGCACATGTTCTGCTCTCCGATCTCCTACACTTTTCCGTTCTTCCCAAAGTGCGCACTTTCTCACTCCCCCTCATGGATTTCTAAGTATTATATTGTTGTATGCATGAGTCATGACACATGGGTTAGGAGTTTCCACCGTGTCTTACACAATATCCATTCCTTTTAAATCCACAATGGCAGTGAACAAGTGCACACTATAGGGAGAAGCATAGAGAATAGACCCCTAAAACCAGTGTGTGTATTGAGTGTGTGTGTGTTGCTCTCCCCCGTGCAGGGTCATGTGGATGAGATGTGGGGTTTGGCTACTCACCCCTCTCAGGATGTCTTCCTCACCTGTGGACATGACCGACAGGTGTGCGTGTGGAACACAGTGGAGCACAAACTGGACTGGTGCACCACGCTGGAGGTGGGCGGGAGTGGACAATACACAAACACCCCTACACATATAAACACATGCACGCCCCTACACATATGAACACATGCACACCCCTACACATGTAAACACATGCACACCCCTACACATATAAACACATGCACACCCCTACACATGTAAACACATGCACACCCCTACACATGTAAACACATGCACACCCCTACACATATAAACACATGCACACCCCTACACATATAAACACATGCACACCCCGACACATATAAACACATGCACACCCCTACACATATAAACACATGCACACCCCTACACATATAAACACATGCACACCCCTACACATATAAACACATGCACACCCCTACACATGTAAACACATGCACGCCCCTACACATGTAAACACATGTAAACACATGCACACCCCTACACATATAAACACATGCACACCCCTACACATGTAAACACATGCACACCCCTACACATATAAACACATGCACACCCCGACACATATAAACACATGCACACCCCTACACATATAAACACATGCACAC
Organism: Oncorhynchus nerka; assembly: GCF_034236695.1. NCBI lineage: Eukaryota > Metazoa > Chordata > Actinopteri > Salmoniformes > Salmonidae > Oncorhynchus > Oncorhynchus nerka. Next base: position 57,715,532 of record NC_088403.1, read on the forward strand.
CCCTACACATATAAACACATGCACACCCCTACACATGTAAACACATGCACGCCCCTACACATGTAAACACATGCACGCCCCTACACATATAAACACATGCACGCCCCTACACATATAAACACATGCACGCCCCTACACATATAAACACATGCACGCCCCTACACATATAAACACATGCACGCCCCTACACATATAAACACATGCACGCCCCTACACATATAAACACATGCACGCCCCTACACATATAAACACATGCACGCCCCTACACATATAAACACATGCACGCCCCTACACATATAAACACATATAAACACATGCACACCCCGACACATATAAACACATGCACACCCCTACACACCCCTACACATATAAACACATGCACACCCCTACACATATAAACACATGCACACCCCTACACACCCCTACACATATAAACACATGCACACCCCGACACATATAAACACATGCACACCCCGACACATATAAACACATGCACACCCCGACACATATAAACACATGCACACCCCGACACATATAAACACATGCACACCCCTACACATATAAACACATGCACACCCCGACACATATAAACACATGCACACCCCGACACATATAAACACATGCACACCCCTACACATGTAAACACATGCACACCCCTACACATATAAACACATGCACACCCCTACACATATAAACACATGCACACCCCTACACATATAAACACATGCACACCCCTACACATGTAAACACATGCACACCCCTACACATGTAAACACATGCACACCCCTACACATATAAACACATGCACACCCCTACACATATAAACACATGCACACCCCGACACATATAAACACATGCACACCCCGACACATATAAACACATGCACACCCCTACACATATAAACACATGCACACCCCGACACATATAAACACATGCACACCCCTACACATATAAACACATGCACACCCCTACACATGTAAACACATGCAAACACATGCACACCCCTACACATGTAAACACATGCACACCTCTACACATGTAAACACATGCACACCCCTACACATGTAAACACATGCACACCCCGACACATATAAACACATGCACACCCCTACACATATAAACACATGCACACCCCTACACATGTAAACACATGCACACCACTACACATGTAAACACATGCACACCCCTACACATGTAAACACATGCACACCCCTACACATGTAAACACATGCACACCCCTACACATGTAAACACATGCACACCCCTACACATGTAAACACATGCACACCCCTACACATGTAAACACATGCACACCCCTACACATGTAAACAAATACTGATATTCATACTGTATTTTTCAGGAGTATGGGCTGTGTGCAGACTTCTGTCCTAATGGGGCCGTGGTGTCTGTTGGGCTCAGCACAGGCAGGTGAGACGCTCCTCTCTGAAATACCACAGCATCAAACTTCTTTCAGGAGACACGTCTCTCTGGCTAGAGAGTAGAGCAGGAAATAGTCCCAGTAGGTATTCACGTAATAATAAGGGATTCGCCTCGACTACACCCACAAATTGGGGAAAACGGACATTGTTTCCCAATCAAATCAATTTTTATAGCCCTTCTTACATCAGCTGATATCTCAATGTGCTGCACAGAAACCCTGCCTAAAACTCCAAACAGCAAGCAATGCAGATGTAAAAGCACGGTGGCTAGGAAAAACTCCCTAGAAAGGCCAAAACCTAGGAAGAAACCTAGAGAGGAACCAGGCTATGAGGGGTGGCCAGTCCTCTTCTGGCTGTGCCGGGTGGAGATTATAACAGAACATGGCCAAGATGTTCAAATGTTCATAAATGACCAGCATGATCAAATAGTAATAATCACAGTAGTTGTTGAGGGTGCAGCAAGTCAGCACCTCAGGAGTAAATGTCAGTTGGCTTTTCATAGCCGATCATTATGAGTATCTCTACCGCTCCTGCTGCCTCTAGAGAGTTGAAAACAGCAGGTCTGGGACAGGTAGCATGTCCGGTGAACAGGTCAGGGTTCCATAGCCGCAGGCAGAACAGTTCAAACTGGAGCAGCAGCACGACCAGGTGGACTGGGGACAGCATGGAGTCATCATGCCAGGTAGTCCTGAGGCATGGTCCTAGGGCTTAGGTCCTCCGAGAGAAAGAAAGAGAGGAAGAGAGAATTAGAGAGAGCATACTTAAATTCACACAGGACACCGGATAAGACAGGAGAAGTACTCCAGATATAACAGACTGACCCTAGCCCCCTAGCCCCCTGGAGGCTGAGACAGGAGGGGTCAGGAGACACTGTGGCCCCATCCAATGATACCCCCAGACAGGGCCAGACAGGCAGGATATAACCCCAACCACTTTGCCAAAGCACAGCCCCCACACCACTAGTGGGATATCTTCAAACACCAACTTACCATCCTGAGACAAGGCAGAGTATAGCCCACAAAGATCTCTGCCACGGCACAACCCAAGGTTGGGGCGCCAACCCAGACAGGAAGATTTTGCACTAACTGAAGTTTATTTAGTGCTTTATCTGGGTAGCCGGAAAGTAGAGCATTGCAGTAATTTAACCTAGAAGTAACAAAAGCATGGATTAATTTTTCTGCATCATTTTTGGACAGAAAGTTTCTGATTTTTGCAATGTTACGTAGATGGAAAAAAGCTGTCCTTGAAACATGATATGTTCTTCAAAAGAGAGATCAGGGTCCAGAGTAACGCGAGGTCCTTCAGTTTTCAAAAAAAAAATTTGAGGCGACTGTACAACCGTCAAGATTTGTCAGATTCAACAGAAGATCTCTTTGTTTCTTGGGACCTAGAACAAGCATCTCTGTTTTGTCCGAGTTAAAATAAAAAAAAGAAGAAAGTTTGCAGCCATCCACTTCCTTATGTCTGAAACACAGGCTTCTAGCGAGGGCAATTTTGGGGCTTCACCATGTTTCATTGAAATGTACAGCTGTGTGTCATCCGCATAGCAGTGAAAGTTAACATTATGTTTTCGATTGACATCCCCAAGAGGTAAAATATATAGTGAAAACAATAGTGGTCCTAAAACGGAACCTTGAGGAACACCGAAATTTACAGTTGATTTGTCAGAGGACAAACCATTCAGAGAGACAAACTGATATCTTTCTGACAGATAAGATCTAAACCAGGCCAGAACTTGTCCGTTTAGACCAATTTGGGTTTCTAATCTCTCCAAAAGAATGTGGTGATCGATGGTATCAAAAGCAGCACTAAGATCTAGGAGCACGAGGACAGATGCAGAGCCTCAGTCTGACGCCATTGAAAGGTCATTTACCACCATCCCAAGTGCAGTCTCAGTGCTATGATTGGGTCTAAAACCAGACTGAAGCATTTCATATACATTGTTTGTCTTCAGGAAGGCAGTAAGTTGCTGCGCAACAGCTTTTTCTAACATTTTTGAGAGGAATGGAAGATTCGATACAGGCCGATAGTTTTTTATATTTTCTGGGTCAAGGTTTGGCTTTTTCAAGAAAAAGTGAGTTTGGTACACATCCGGTGGATAGAGAGCCGTTTATTATGTTCAACATAGGAGGGCCAAGTACAGGAAGCAGCTCTTTCAGTAGTTTAATTGGAATAGGGTCTAGTATGCAGCTTGAAGGTTTAGAGGCCATGATTATTTTCATCATTGTGTCAAGAGATATAGTACTAAAACACTTGAGCGTCTCTCTTGATCCTAGGTCCTGGCAGAGTTGTGCAGACTCAGGACAACTGAGCTTTGGAGGAATACGCAGATTTAAAGAGGAGTCTGTAATTTGCTTTCTAATGATCATGATCTTTTCCTCAAAGAAGTTGATGAATTTATTACTGCTGAAGTGAAAGCCATCCTCTGTTGGGGAATGCTGCTTTTTAGTTAGCTTTGCGACAGTATCAAAAATAAGTTTCGGATTGTTCTTATTTTCCCCAATTAAGTTGGAAAAATAGGATGATCGAGCAGCAGTGAGGGCTCTTCGATACTGCACGGTACTGTCTTTCCAAGCTAGTCGGAAGACTTCCAGTTTGGTGTGGCGCCATTTTTGTTCCAATTTTCTGGAAGCTTGCTTCAGAGCTCTGGTATTTTCTGTATACCAGGGAGCTAGTTTCTTATGACAAATGTTTTTAGTATTTAGGGGTGCAACTGCAGATAGGGTATTGCAAGGTTATATTGAATTCCTCAGTTAGGTGGTTAACTGATTTTTGTTCTCTGACGTCCTTAGGCAGAGGGAGTCTGGAAGGGCATCAAGGAATCTTTGGGTTGTCTGAGAATTTATAGCACGACTTTTGATGCTCTTTGGTTGGGGTCTGAGCAGATTATTTGTTGCGATTGCAAACGTAATGAAATGGTGGGCCGATAGTGCAGGATTATGAGGAAAAACATTAAAATCCACAACATTTATTCCATTGGACAAAACTAGGTCCAGAGACATGTTGGACAAAACCCACTGAGTCGATGATGGCTCCGAAAGCCTTTTGGAGTGGGTCTGTGGACTTTTCCATGTGAATATTAAAATCATTAAAAATGTGAATATTATCTGCTATGACTACAAGGTCCGGTAGGAATTCAGGGAACTCATTGAGGAACGCTGTATATGGCCCAGGAGGCCTGTAAACAGTAGCTATAAAAAATGACTGAGTAGGCTGCATAGATTTCATGATTAGAAGCTCAAAAGACGAAAACGTCTGTTTTTTTTTGTAAATTGAAATTTGCTATCGTAAATGTTAGCAACACCTCCGCCTTTGCGGGATGCACGGGGGATATGGTCACTAGTGTAACCAGGAGGTGAGGCCTCATTTAACACAGTAAATTCATCAGGCTTAAGCCATGTTTCAGTCAGGCCAATCACATCAAGATTATGATCAGTGATAAATTCATTGACTATAAATGCCTTTGAAGTAAGGGATCTAACATTAAGTAGCCCTATTTTGAGATGTGAGGTATCACGATCTCTTTCAATAATGGCAGGAATGGAGGAGGTCTTTATCCTAGTGAGATTGCGAAGGCAACCACCGCCATGTTTAGTTTTGCCCAACCTAGGTCGAGGCACAGACTCTGTCTCAATGGGGAAAGCTGAGCTGACTACACTGACTGTGCTAGTGGCAGACTCCACTAAGCTGGCAGGCTGGCTAACAGCCTACTGCCCGGCCTGCACCCCATTTCATTGTGGAGCTAGAGGAGATAGAGCCCTGTCTATGTTGGTAGAAGATGAGAGCACCCCTCCAGCTAGGATGGAGTCTGTCACTCCTCAACAGGCCAGGCTTGGTCCTGTTTGTGGGTGAGTCCCAGAAAGAGGGCCAATTATCTACAAATTCTATCTTTTGGGAGGGACAGAAAACAGTGTTCAACCAGCGAATGAGTTGTGAGACTCTGCTGTTGAGCTCATCACTCCCCCTAACTGGGAGGGGGCCAGAGACTCTGCTGTAGAGCTCATCACTCCCCCTAACTGGGAGGGGGCCAGAGACAATTTCTCGATGCCGACACATCTTTCTAGCTGATTTACACGCTGAAGCTATGTTGCGCTTGGTGACCTCTGACTGTTTCATTCTAACATTGTTGGTGCCGACGTGGATATTAATATCTCTATACTCTCTACACTCGCCAGTTTTAGCTTTAGCCAGCACCATCTTCAGATTAACCTTAACGTCGGTAGCCCTGCCCCCTGGTAAACAGTGTATGATCGCTGGATGATTCGTTTTAAGCCTGACTGAAACATAATACTAATACTGCGGGTAATGGAGTCGCCAATGACTAGGGTTTTCAATTTGTCAGAGCTAATGGTGGGAAGCTTCGGCGTCTCAGACCCCGTAACGGGAGGAGTAAAGACAAGAGAAGGCTCGGCCTATTGACCCCCAGTTCAATAAAAAAATATATACAGAAATAACAAAACACGCCGAAAAGCTGTTGTGTTGTTCAATCTACATGTGTCCACGTCAAAAATCCCATCCTGCTGTTCAATGTGAGAGAGTGGGAAATGTGGGTACGCAGTGTCCAAGTAGGTTACGAGTAGCTATGCGTGTGGAAAACATTTAATCACAGGTAAGACAATTAACCTGTTTAGTACGGGCCATTTGTAACTCCACTCACTACTTGTAGCTGTATTGTCTGTTTTTGTATTGTTGGTCTTGGATAGCTTAATGTGCCGGTCCGTAGCTAGCACTCACTCCGTCAAGTGGCTGCTTGCATCGTTATGAGGGGGTGGCAGGGTAGCCTAGTGGTTAGAGCGTTGGACTAGTAATCGAAAGGTTGCAAGTTCAAATCCCCGAGCTGACAAGGTACAAATCTGTCGTTCTGCCCCTGAACAGGCAGTTAACCCACTGTTCCTTGGCCGTCATTGAAAATAAGAATTTGTTCTAAACTGACTTGCCTAGTTAAATTAAAAACAAGAACATTTAGTTTGAAAGTTTTTGCTGTGAGCCAATGTTTTAGGTAAACAAACGTTGTGGGCAGGGTCGCGACGTTCTCTCTCATACCAAGCATTATCAACTCATATAAATACTTGCATGTTAATTACCATGCCTTTGTGACATGAACCCATACAAAATGATACACAACCCCAAGATGATAAAAAATACATAATTGTTTGGTGGTTCAAACCTTCAAACTGGTTGTCTACCTCTCTGCCCAAACCCCCCACCTACCACCCCCTGTAACAGATGGCTGGTTCTTGACCTGCAGACCAAAGAGGTGATCTCAGACTACACCGACGGGAATGAACAGCTGTCTGTCATGAGATATTCACCAGGTCAGAGGTTAAGCTCCTTTCCTCAGTGTCTCAGAATGGATCGAATTTCAACCATGATTCAGTAATATGTACTCACTTGGCACTATGATGGATCTCTATTATTTATGAAAAAATGTATTGCCTTTATTTGGAACCTGCCTTTGTTTTCATTTCCCCTTTCAGACGGTAGCTTTTTGGCCGTGGGTTCCCATGACAACTTCATCTATGTCTACAACGTCACCGAGTGTGGACGGCGCTACTCCCGCTATGGAAAGTGCCATGTAAGTTGCAGTACATTCTGGGGTGTTGGGGATGGTTGTGGATTATTTATGTAATGAATGAGTGGTTCATTGTGGGGTACAGTAGGGCTCAGGACACATTTGTCATGGTGTTTAGGTGTCGTGTCAATTTCTTATGTCTGTTATTTTTAGGGTCACTCCAGCTTCATCACTCATCTTGATTGGTCCAAAGATGGGAAGTACGTTATGTCCAATTCGGGCGACTACGAAATCCTTTACTGTGAGTGACTGTGAAAATGTCTACATTTCCATGTCTCATTTGAACATGTGTATATTTGTATAGTATAATATGTCTTATTTTCCTTAGTTATCCTAATGACTATTGGTCTTCTCAAACAGGGGACGTTGCTGGAGGGTGCAAACTGTTGAGGAACCGCTATGAGAGCAAAGACCGAGAATGGGCGTCCTACACCTGCGTACTGGGCTTCCACGTCATGGGTGAGAGTGACAAAGTGATCACCCTGTTGCGGCAGAACTTTCCTGCAATGCGGGACATTATAAAACTTGTAGTGTATTTGAGGTTTAAAAAGGCTTCTGAAGTTTTTAATTTACACTTAGACATGTCAGACTTTTATTTTCCCTTATGAAAAATGTATCAACACCTAGAAAAATGTCCATTAATTATAATCCACATAATAATTCATATTTCTTGTTGCTGCAGGATTATTTTCCTGCTGTAGCAAACTGGCTCAAATTAAGATCCTACATCTGTATTTCAAAGCTCTCAGCATCACACAACCCCTTAGCAGTGACTGAGTATTCAACCTGTATTGTGTGTTCTGTCCGTCCCATAGGTGTGTGGTTAGAAGGTTCAGACGGTACAGACATCAACGCCCTCTGTCGCTCCCACAGTGAGAGGGTGGTAGCGGTGGCTGACGACTTCTGTAAAGTCCACCTCTTCCAGTATCCCTGCCCAAAACCCAAGGTCAGGGATAACACAGCTCCACATTTACAATTTCCCTTATTTTTACTCCTTGCACCAAAACGTTCACAGCATATCAACTGTCTTCTTTTACCCATCAGGCCCCAAACCACAGTTATGAGGGCCACGGCAGTCATGTGACCAATGTGCGCTTCACCCACTGTGACAGTCACTTGCTCTCTATGGGTGGCAAGGACACCTGTATTCTCCAGTGGGAGGTCAAGAGAGCAGGAACATCGGATGGTGGAGACCGCCTACACTCTGCATCCTTCACCAGTTCCCCAGAACCTTAAAGGAGGAAAAGAGACATTAAATCAGTAAATCTAATCACATTTTATTGGTCACATGCGCCAAATACAAAAAGCTTACATACAAGTCCTTAACCAGTTCTAACAAAATAGTTAAGAAAATATTTACGAAATAAACTAAAGTAAAAAAAATTAAAAGCAACACAATAAAATAACAATAACGAGGCTATATACATGGTAAGACAATGTCAATGGGCGGGGATACAGCTCATGTAGGTAGGAGTAAAGACAGAGTGATAGAGAGGCAGAAGGGAGAGACATTTTTACAGAGTGGGGAGTAACGTAGACTGGGAGGGAACTGGCTGGCCCTTGTATATCAGTACAAAAGTTGTAAGGTCAGCCAAGGACCTGTGGCGTATTGTTTCATTGGATTCTTACAGTACAGAAGGCTTTGGATTCCATAGGATTCTCTTTTCAAGCATGATATTAGCCCCACATGATTAAATGGAAACGTTAGTACATCTGGGCACAATCTACTTCTCAAATTAAGTGAAATTCCTAATCTGACATTTGAAAAAGGTCAAGCTTTCAAATCAACTGCCTGTTTGACTGCCATCATCAATTGACGACAAAGGGATCAATTGTTGAGAACATTCCAAAATATCCCATTTTGTTTACCATACAAGCGTACCGTAGTGGTGTTTTATGGTTATCGTCTTGTCAGAAAAGTAATATCATACATATTTTGTTTGATTGCTATCTAGGAATATTTACCTTTTTTTTGTGCTTCAAACTTTTGCTAGACTGTGACAATCTTTCAAGTACATTTACTCATTAGTTTCAACTGCAATATCTCCTGTATTAGACAAATTCATTCATGTTTACCTTATTGTAGTACACTTTTGGGTTTATTTAAAAGTACTTTTGAATTTTTTTATTTTATCTTTATTTAACCAGGCAAGTCAGTTAAGAACAAATTCTTATTTTCAATGACGGCCTGGGAACAGTGGGTTAACTGCCTGTTCAGGGGCAGAACGACAGATTTGTACCTTGTCAGCTCGGGGGTTTGAACTTGCAACCTTCCGGTTACTAGTCCAACGCTCTAACCACTAGGCTACCCTGCCGCCCATGTGTCAATGTTTCCTATATCTGTAGATATTTCTATCAATAAAACAATTACAAAAAACTATGCTTATGAATTCCTAGCATCTTTCTTTCTAAACGTATTCAAGCATTTCCAGTGGGTTGTACTTGTACTCAAATTATTTATTTATACATCATTGGTTGTTCTAAAAACTGTATGCTATCGAAATGCTCGCTAGAGGGCAGTGTTGTTCAAATAAGGGCCATGTTGACTTGTCATTCTGCTACAGCTACTGTAGAAAGTACTATATCTGAGTCTAGACTCGAAGTGGTGGAAGGCTGTATACGTGTCTCGTCAATGTGTTAATCTGCATACTCAATGCTCAACATGTCCACCAGATCATCTGCCTTCAGTAATTACTTTAGTTATAGCTATTGGGTTATAAACCATGTTGGTTACATTTTTGCTATTTTATTAACTTAATCAGTGGTTCTTAGTGTTTAATGGTGATAGTTGGAGCAACTGTTGTGAATTGTGTGTGTTGTCGGAGTTTTCCGATTCTAAACGACGTTATTTTCCGAAGATGACGTTTTCGAACGGGAGGGGGGACAGTGTGTGTGGTGTGTGTGTGTGTGTGAACTGAGCAGAGGTGAAGAAGAGGAGGATGAAGCTGGGAACGGAGGATGGGAGGAAGAGTGGAATAAGCGACAGGCTAGCTATCAAGGGCTGTGTATGCATGCCTGCAAGTGTGAATGCGTGAGTGAGGAAGAGGGAGGTGGTTATCGGACTGAAACAAAGACGCATTTTGGAACCCCGAAACATTAACGGAAACTTTAAACTTTTACCAGCCAGAGCTTGGCAACTGTGCCGGGTCCCGGCTTTGTTTCGAGGCAGGGGAGGTTTACAATAAATGTAGGGATAAAATAGCCCCAGATCGAATTTTTTTTACGCAAGAGGGGAATCCCTTGGATAGTGTTTGTTGGGGGTAACGAGAGAATGGCGGCCAACATGTACCGAGTGGGAGGTAAGTCTCTTTTTTTTTTTTTTTTGAGACCTCTCAGCGTGATTGTTAGCTAGCTATGCTAGGGTAGTTAGCTAGCTGATTTGCATTTGCTAGCTAGCGAGTGATAGTTATTTCCGCGAAGGCTGGCTAACTAACAGGCTAACGCTACCCAGCTAACTTGTTAGCAGGACATGTCAAATTAGAACGCGTTCCTTGGCTATTGGTAGCGTGAACTAGTTTAGCTTATAGTTTAGCTTGATTTAGTTGGCTGTAAGACTTTAATCAACTTGCAGTGTAACGTTAGCTGGTATAGTTAAGTTTATATAACTAGCCATTTTACGGCTAGTTGAAACCAACAAGTTAACTTGAGTATGATAAAGTTACTCAAACATGTTTGTTTTACTTAGCCAGGTAACGTTAGCATACTCGACTGCAAGCGTTAGGTACCATCTGTCACTTGGTTTGGCTAGATCGCTAACGTCAATTTACAGCTAGCTAGCAAGTTAGCTTGCTGACTTGACTGGTAGTTAGCGTATGCTACCAATCATAGCTATAATCAATTGTCGTACTAAGTGGGAAGCAGCTGTATTGTTCAGAAGATAATCCCAAACTTCAATCTGTTCCGCAATTTATACTCATCGTTAACATGTAGCTACATTGTTTACATACGTTACAATATGGTGCATTTAGCAAGCTAACAATACTCACGTCTGTATGTTAAACGCCGGTAAACGTGTGATAGCTAGGTCGCAAGCTGGCCATAGCTAAACCGTCTGGATTCCTCTTCAACCCACAGGGTCGACAGCTTTATTTTACCATCAACATTGCAATTTTATGAGATTATATTATTGGTGGTGGGAAAGATTATCAACATCAGTGGACTTGACTTGGTGCGACGTTGATTGTTCTTAATGTCTTGGCTTGAGTCCGTGTTTTGGTTGATGCACAGCCACTGACTGAACCAGTGAAATATATAGCCATGATGATACACACTGATACATTCTTGCTGTTTTATCGTTGTATAAGGTCCCACAAGAGCGTCTGTTTTTAGGTCACGGTGATTAAACGGTGCAGTGTCAGAGGAGATGCTACATTGTTTCTGTGCATAATACAATGTAGTCAAGCTCTTGTGCAAAATAGCCCCACAGAAAGCATTGGGCCAAACATCAATGATATGATTACTACTAGTAGATGACGTGTTGCAGTACATGAATTATGATAATGAATGCCTTATTTTATAGGCAACTGTATATATGGATATAACCCCTGACTGTCTGAAAGCCACATGACAGCAAGGCATTGTTTCGGTTGCAGCATTATGCATTTATTTAGTCTCTACGAACATGGCAATTACAGTATGGTATTTTAACCTTTTAAACCCCCTCACCTCAGTTATCTTGGCCTTGAGACTGTGCCTGAGATGGCACTGCTCTGCAGATGGTTGTGTCTTCCGGCCTGTCTGTTGATAATGCCTGCCTGCTTATAGTCCCCCACATCAGTAACTTCACAACACTGCCTCCCAGCACCTCAGAGCGCGACAAAATACTTATGCACCCGTGCACCGTCGACCTACTGGAGGGAATCTTCCCCGAGAGCTCGAACAAAGAGTCAACCATTAAGTCGAATGTTGTGATGTTCATGCCAATTTTCTTGCTCCAGTCAAGGTGGTCACAAAGACCCGTGCCTAGCAGAATGTCTACCCATTTGGGCAGCTCTGGGCCAGCGTCTCACTAGGAGTGCTGATTTAGGATCAGATCTCCCCTGTCCGTTTAATCTTATTCGGGCTAAACTGATCCTAAGACAGCACTCCTACTTAGAGATGTGTTCTGAATAAGGGCCTTGGTTTGGTATGTGTCTAAAACCTGTTGTTTATGGTGAATTTCAAAGCAAAACCAAAGTGTTGTGTTAAGCGAGTTCTGTTATCTTCCCAAACAGTAGTGACAGTACAGTGGACGCTGTCACAGCTACTAACTGTTGCTACTTCTCCGTGGTGAAGCTTTTACTTTTGACGTGTCACTCTTGACATTATGCGTGTGGAAATAAATTGTGGGTGGAAATTAAATTGAGCCCTAATGATTAATTGGGATATGAGGGCGGCCTGTTGTATTTGCTCAGTGAGGCGGTTAGTCCCGAGGGTCCCACATTTCATCGTTTTAAATGTTTATCTGCACCTCATCTGAAAAAGTATAGTCTAGTGGATTTAGGCCTACTACTATATTCAAAACAGTCCTTTACCTCACAGAAAACCACGTCACTCTTATCATGAATAGCTTTTACTTGCCTCCATTAGCTGAATTGAATGGCTTGGTCTAGGGCTATGCCCTGTTTTATAGCCAGAGGAGCCTATCGACAGGCTGGGTACAAGTCCTGTTGATATAAAGCGCATGGAATGAATCAATGGAGCAGTGCTTGCCACAGATGTTTTGTATGTAGCAATAGACCCACTAGTAGGGCTGTGATGGTCATGGAAATTTGGATGGCAGTAATCGGCCAGCCAAATGACCGTGGTTCACATAACTGTTTGAATAACAAAAAAATTACTATCATTTTTAGGGATGCACGACATATCGGTTAACATATCGGAATCTGACGATATTAGTTAAAAATGCCAACATCGGTATCGGCCCGATGTCTAGTTTAACAACTATGTTAAAAACCGATGTCAAAGCTACATTTACATTACATTTACATTTAAGTCATTTAGCAGACGCTCTTATCCAGAGCGACTTACAAATTGGTGCTTTCACCTTATGACATCCAGTGGAACAGCCACTTTACAATAGTGCATCTAGGTCTTTTAAGGGGGAGGGGGGAGAAGGATTACTTTATCCTATCCTAGGTATTCCTTAAAGAGGTGGGGTTTCAGGTGTCTCCGGAAGGTGGTGATTGACTCCGCTGTCCTGGCGTCGTGAGGGAGTTTGTTCCACCATTGGGGGGCCAGAGCAGCGAACAGTTTTGACTGGGCTGAGCGGGAACTGTACTTCCTCAGTGGTAGGGAGGCGAGCAGGCCAGAGGTGGATGAACGCAGTGCCCTTGTTTGGGTGTAGGGCCTGATCAGAGCCTGGAGGTACTGAGGTGCCGTTCCCCTCACAGCTCCGTAGGCAAGCACCATGGTCTTGTAGCGGATGCGAGCTTCAACTGGAAGCCAGTGGAGAGAGCGGAGGAGCGGGGTGACGTGAGAGAACTTGGGAAGGTTGTTGGGAACTTGGGAAGCTACCGTGCATACCCACTATAACGTAGGTACATGACGTAACGACTCCACATAAAATTTGGCGCTACACGTGCAACACAGCATTCCTAACCTAGCCCACAATGCCTGCTGTGGAGATAGAGCAATCAACAAGTCAAGCAGTCATTTGAAAGAGTAACAAAACTTTAGCGAGACAACTCAAAGACAAAAATCCATTAAAGCCAAGATAATGGAATTCATTGCCCTTGACAATCAACCGTTCTCTGTCGTGGGTGATGTTGGCTTTCGCCGACTGGTCGAGCACCGGTACACACTACCAAGTGTGCTATTTTTCAGATGTTGCCCTTACACAGTAATCGCGTCACTGCTATTACCTTCACAACATACATACTATGGAATGCCATTTGGATCTTTGCGTGTCAAAAAAGATAGAGTAGTATTGTCAAAGCTGTACAAAAATGTCAGCAAACACCGGCCACGAACGATGTGTTTACAATACCGCGTTGGTAATAAAGCATTATTTGTTTGACCGCAGCATAGCTAGCACCAATACAACCAGCCTGAAAACAATGACCAGTAAAAACTGCACTCGTTTTCATTATTCTTAGCAATGATTTAGGAATCCTTGTAAGTAAGTATTAGCTAGGTTGCCACTTGTTGTTCGCCTATTAAAATTGAACTTCAGTTCATGAAAATAAATAGCAACCCTGTTGCCCAAAGCTAACATTATAAGCAGCCAGCTAGCTTCATCTGGCTAATGAGGCTCGACCAGACCGGGCTATGTGTTGTGAAGCTAGCCACAATAAGAATTAGGCACAATAGTGGAATTTGCGGTTTGCCTTCAAAATAAGTGTCATTGACCGTGATGCAAATGAATACAAATAGTCGAATTATGCCATACTTTTATTTTGAACCCAAAGTCCGCTATTGTCGCTAATCCTTATTGTGGCTAGCTTCACGTAGATAGGTCCGACCACCATTAATCAAATAACCCTAATTTCTAAAACAGTTCTTATTTTAGATGACAGCTAGTTAACTGTATAGCTAACTATAGCTACTTAAACAGATTGTCATTTTGCTATGTTTTTGGGGAAGAACTACATTGTTTGCATACATGAGCTAGGTTGCTTTTTTTTAATGACCAGCACTGTAGGTGTACGAGACAACTTTACCAGCATCATCGCATACATATCGATGAATCGTTGTGACATATGAAATGCGAGGGATTGTGTAATAACTACGTAAAAAATGTATGAATGTGTTAAATTATTATTTGACGTGCAGTCATATTCAGGTCCTGATTGGTCAACAAGCTTGTTTGACACGTCAAATAGTGTTATATTTTTTGACACGCAAAGAACCAAACGGTGTTCCATAGAAATCCTGGTTGAGAATGAAATGACTGAACAAAGGAACAATGAAACAGCACAGCAAGTAAGTGAAATAAATAGGTTTTGATTATATTTGACTGGTAATGAGGACATATTTAAATGCCAACAAAATAACTTTTTGGTGTGTTTGTGTCACCTTTATTTAACTAGGCAAGTCTGTTTGGAACACATTCTTATTCACAGTGACGGCCCGGACGACTCTGGGCCAATTGGCCGCACTATGGGACTCTCAATCACGGCCGGATGTGATACACCCTGGATTCGTACCAGGGACTGTAGTGACACCTCTTGCACTGAGATGTCATGCTTTAGACTGCTCTCTGTGTGTGTGTGTTTGTGTGTGTGTTAACTATTTAACTGTACCAGAATGCTTAAAAGGCCACAATTTTTAAAATATCGGTTATCGGGATATGAGTTTTTTTTTTTTTTGTCAAGGGAAATATCGGATATCGCTATCGGCCAAAAATGTAATATCAATGCATCACTAATTATTTTAAAACACGCATTTTTTCCTTCCCTTCTCTCCCTACTGCATCTGCTGCCATAGGAAGATAATTAACAGGCTTCCCTATTCCAGTCAATGATGGCATAATGTGTGGACTGGATGCCATTGAGAGTGTATCCAGAGGCTCAAAGCAGGAAGTAAAAGCAGGAAGTGTACCCATCAATATGTGCTGTGATTTGTTGATTAAAATCAACTGACATTACAAAAAATACATTCCACTGCGTGAGTCACATCAGTTAATAATACGTCATATCACGCAGCCATTGTGACTGTACCCATGAGTTTACCAGTCATTGCCAACTGCACGAATGCCCGGCTGTCCCGTCTTCAGTCAGCTGTTAGGTCCCCACACACATATGTTTTTATTCTTCAAATAACTATTGGTGATACTGATATTTTTATATACATTTCTAGATACTGATATTTTTATATGAATTCCTAAAAAATTAACATCACAGACATTTGGTTAGTGCTGACAAAGTATCTGAGCTGATGTTGTCTTCTCAGACTGTGTTCCCCATTCCTCTTTAAAAAAAAACTCCCTGGGCCATTGATCCGGGAGGCACCGCTTCAGCCTAATGTCTCTCACTGATTCAGGCAGGCAAGGAGCCCCCATAGCACAAAGAGGGAGGACACGGGGCAAGACGGAGAGCCTAGAACATGGATGAGTGTGGAGAAAGAGCGATAAATTGTTGAAGGGAAAGAAAATAGGGGACCTCTTGTTCTTAAGTGTTGAGACAGTCAGCATAGGACTTCTCCCTGTAGTAGTGTGAGAAATGTGCTCCCACTCCAACCCTCCCCCTTTATTGAATGGGTATGATGCATTTAACTGATAATGCCCAAGAAGCCTGTGTTTGGAGGATATACATTGGCACGGGTGTTGTTAGGCCTGAAACGAAGGGCCGGCAAATAGTGCCAATATATCCTCCAAACACCTGTTTCGAGGGCATTATCACCTTTATACAATGGGTTACCAACATATTCAAATAATGATTGAAATATATTTATTGAAAACATTATTTTGATGAATTTATTCATACTATTTATCCACGTGTGTGGTTCCCACAGTGAAGCATGGAGGAGGAGGTGTGGCGGTGCTTTGCTGATATATTTAGAATTCAATGCACACCTAAACAGCATGGCTACCACAGCTTTCTGCAGTGATACGCCATCCCATCTGGTTTGTGTTTAGTCCCACTATCATTTGTTTTTCAACAGACTGTTGGAAAAGCACTCCAGGTGAAGCTGGTTGAGAGAGAGCCAAGTGTGCAAAGCTGTCATCAAGGCAAAGGGTGGCTACTTTGAAGAATCTAAAATATATTTGATTTGTTTAACACTTTTTTTTGGTTACTACATGATTCCATGTGTTATGTCTTAGTTTTGATGTCTTCACTATTATTCTACTATGTAGAAAGTAATACAAATAAAAACCCTGGAATGAGTAGGTGTGTCCAAACTTTTGACAGGTACTGTGTGTGTGTGTAAACACGTTTTGTTATAACATAACACCTGGATAACGAATGAACCGTATATAAAACAAACCAGCCTATTGAACATATGTGTTGTTCCAAAAAATAAGGCTATAAAAACAATAACCCACATTTGGAAAGGCTACAAATGACAAAATGGGCCCAAATAAAGTAAACCAAATAGCCTTTGTACGAAACTAACCAAATAAATGAGTGCAAGTAAGTATTTCAAGGCACACTTAACAGAATATTTTAGCCTAGGCCTGGGCTACATTTCCTTCGAAATAAGACGCATCTGTGAAAAGGTTTTGAAAATTCAACAAATAACTGCAATGAAGAACATTTCGGCCTATTTTCCTTTTCATTATATCTTACCTAAAAGGTTTCTGGCAGGGAACACAAGCATGTTCACCTTTTCTGGCTTTAATAGACTGTGGAGTGTGTTAACAATCAGTAACCTATTGCCTGTTGCACTGAAAACACAATAAGACGGAAGACTTGTTGCATAGATGCAGAGGTAGGCCTATTTGCGGGCGACGTTGGCCCAGAGAGCAAAGTGACCCTCATTCGCTCTCCACCATGAGTGGGTCATCAGATCCACGGATGACATCTTCGAGTAGGTAGGATGTGAGCTCTGCGCTGGCCCACTGTGTGACAGGTTTACTCCGCTCTCCCAAGTCGACCGCCCAGGGATGTCTTCTATGGTGAACATGCGCACTTGGTCTCAGTGGAAATGGTCAGAAATCACAATTTGAAAGGGTTTCGTATCACACAGGAGGCCAACGATGTGTGGTTACAAATCACCATTCAAAGGTGTCGGGTACAACATTACCATATGATTTGGTTTATATTTGTTTATTTGCACACAATAAAATATGATTTCCACATTGTACGCCAATGATTAGACTTAGGGTGGTTTGTGCATTACACAGGGTCGTCACTAGTTGCCACAGACATGAACTCCGCCTATTTCTTCAATTCTTCTCTAATTAAAATCTGCTTTTAAACCTCACCCTAACCTCCACCCTAACCACATTTCTAACCTTAAATTAAATATATATTTCCCCCTCATTCATTTTCTCGATATAGCCAGATTGTTTACTGCGTTGCTCGGTAACTATGCGCTTCCCAAGCCCCGGAATTTAAAAAAAAACAACTATATCAACGATGTTTGGACAGGTCGAAGGGAGGATGTGTCATTCCAGACATTGCCCAACCCTAGTATGTCATCACCAGTTATCATATATTTGCTTGTGTTTTGTAGGTGTGTTGAACAGGGCTTTTGATTAGTCAGGACAGTCATTTAGCTGAGAGATATGGTACAGGCCCAGTGGTCTTTGCTGTGACCTGCAAATGACCCCTAAAACACACGGGTAGGTTTCCCTTCCACTCCACTGCTAGAACCAAAATATTGGCCACATGGGGCAAAATATCATGTGTCATGGCATATAACTGGCGAGGAAGCCGTTATGGTGGGTTAAGGTTTGATATTGTAACCTAGACCTTGGTTGTAGGCTAGGCCTATAATAGTGCAGGCATACAGCAAACCTATTTTTGTGTTGTCTTGGAAGTGATTGGAAATGATTAACGTCCTACCTACTATGGTTAATTCATTATCACTTCAGCAACTCTGGAATAATCGACTACTCTTCCTTGGTCAAACATTTGTTAGCCTAGTATTTAAATCAAATCCAATTTTATTGGTCACATACACATGGTTAGCAGATGTTAATGTGAGTGTAGCGAAATGCTTGTGCTTCTAGTTCCCACCGTGCAGTAATATCTAACAATTTCACAACAACTACCTTACACACACGTGTAAAGGAATGAATATGTCCATATAAATATATGGATGGGTGATGGCCGAACAGCGTAGTCAAGATGCAGTAGATGGTATAGAGTACAGTATAAACATGATATAAAGTGGCATTTAGGCTGTGCCATTTGAAAATAAACCCATCCTAGCCAGTGTGAAGGCCGATCTAGTAGCTATAATCTTTAGGTAGCTTGTGTCCGCTGAGGAATTTAGCCAGGCCTCTGATGACACTGCACGCAGTCTTTTGAATGGGATATTCAGTGTTCGTCAAATCAAAGTTCATTTGTCACGGCCTCCCGGGTGGCGCAGTGGTTAAGGGCGCTGTACTGCAGCGCCAGCTGTGCCATCAGAGTCCCTGGGTTCGCGCCCAGGCTCTGTCGTAACCGGCCGCGACCGGGAGGTCCGTGGGGCGATGCACAATTGGTCTAGCGTCGCCCGGGTTAGGGAGGGCTTGGTCGGTAGGGCTGTCCTTGTCTCATCGTGCACCAGCGACTCCTGTGGCGGGCTGGGTGCAGTGTGCGCTAGCCAAGGTGGCCAGGTGCACGGTGTTTCCTCCGGCACATTGGTGCGGCTGGCTTCCGGGTTGGATGCGCACTGTGTTAAGAAGCAGTGCGGCTTGGTTGGGTTGTGTATCGGAGGACGCATGACTTTCAACCTTCGTCTCTCCCGAGCCCGTACGGGAGTTGTAGCGATGAGACAAGATAGTAGCTACTACAACAATTGGATACCACGAAAAAGGGGTAAAATAAAAAATTTAAAAAATTGTTCATTTGTCATGTGCACCCGATACAACACCTTACAGTGAAATGCTAACCAACAGTGCAATTTTTAAGTAAAAAATAGGTATTAGGTGAACAATAGATAAGTATGGAAATGACAGTGAATAATAACAGTAGCGAGGCTATGTACAGGCACTGGTTTGTGCCGTTGATCCTGGATAAACTATCATTGGGCTGTGTGAAAGAGATGCAGGCCCACCGTCTCTGTAGGTAAAGGCTTAGAGCTTAGTTCACTGAATGGAAGTCTCATTTTTGGTCACTTTTTTTAGTCACACCAGTGTCTTTTCTTTCATAATGTAGCTGTATTCTGAGAAGTGAGGGAATTAAATTCCTAGACCTCGCAAGCAAGCACCAATCATGTTATGAGGTAGCCTGGGATGTCCGAGTGGATATTACCTCACTTGTCTTTTGAAATGGAAGACCCACAGACAGGACAGGACGTGTTGTGCAAAGCTATTTGCTCTCCCTACCCAGCACCAGTCGCCATTTTTGCTGGATTGATTTTGCCTGGCCAAAGCCAGCCTTCGTGACGTCAATACTGTGGTGGGTAGTGGGTTCCCGTTTAGTCATATTTAGTCATTGACTGTACAAGGACTCACAGTCCCAAACTCCTCACACAACAAGGGTTTTCCTTTGAACATGTTACAGTAACCGAAGAGATCAAGTTCAAAGTCCCACACACTGAATTGACATGATACAGATTTGTATGATTTCTACTTTCTCTTTCCCTTTTCAGATTACGTGTACTTTGAGAATTCCTCCAGCAACCCTTACCTGATCCGCAGAATAGAAGAGCTCAACAAGGTTGGTGGAATAATCGGTCCTTCACATCTAACCTCTGATTTGGTGCGTTTACATAAAAAAAGATATTGCTGACATTGACAACCCCTTTGTAAAGGTTATCATGTCTGACCTTCTAGCCAGTCTGTCTGTAACCCATTCATACCCTGGGATGGTGCTGGTGGTAACACAGACAGACAGACAGTAGTGACAAGATGCTGGTGCAAGAGCCATTACATAACGTGGCTAGCTGTAGCAGTCGTGTAGCGGCGTATGGCACATGCTTGTTTCCCAGTCAAAGTATTAAGCTCATTTATGTAACACTCTTAAATTGAAGGGGTTGTGGCAAACACCACTATGAAAACTCAATCTAATGGAAGTAGATGAGAAGGGGAATAATCTACAGTTGAAGTCTGAAGTTTACATACACCTTTGCCAAATACTCAGTCTTTCACAATTCCTGACATTTATTCCTAGTAAACATTCCCTCTCTCAGGTCAGTTAGAATCACCACTTTATTTTAAGAATATGAAATGTCAGAATAATAGTAGAGAGAATGATTTATTTCAGCTTTTATTTCTTTCATCACATTCCCAGTGGATCAGAAGTTTACATACACTCAATTAGTATTTGGTAGCATTGCCTTTAAATTGTTTAACTTGGGTCAAAGATTTTGGGTAGCTTTCCTCAAGCTTCCCACAATAGGTTGGGTGAATTTTGGCCCATTCCTCCTGACGGAGCTGATGTAACGGAGTCAGGTTTGTAGGCTTCCTTGCTCACACATGCTTTTTCAGTTCTACGGGATTGAGGTCAGGGCTTTGATGGCCACTCCAATACCTTAACTTTGTTGCCATTTTGCCACAACTTTGGAAGTATGCTTGGGGTCATTGTCCATTTGGAAGACCCATTTGCGACCAAGCTTTAACTTCCTGACTGATGTCTGGAGATGTTGCTTCAATATATCCACATAATTTTCCTTCCTCATGAAGCCATCTATTTTGTGAAGTGCACCAGTCCCTCCTGCAGAAAAGCACCCCCGCAACATGATGCTGCCACCCCGTGCTTCACGGTTGGGATGGTATTCTTCGGCTTGCAAGCCTCCCCCTTTTTCCTCAAAACATAACGATTGTCATTATGGTCAAACAGTACTATTTTTGTCTCATCAGAACAGAGGACATTTCTCCAAAAAGTATGATCTTTGTCCCCATGTGCCGTTGCAAACCATAGTCAGGCTTTTTTATGGTGGTTTTGAAGTAGTGGCTTCTTCCCTGCTGAGTTGCTTTTCAGGATATGTCGATATAGGACTGATTTTACTGCGGATATAGATACTTTTGTACCTGTTTCCTCCAGCATCTTCACAGGGTCTTTTGGTGTTGTTCTGGGATTGATTTGCACTTTTTGCACCAAAGTACATTCATCTCTAGGAGACCGAACGCGTCTCCTTCCTGAGCGGTATGACGGCTGCGTGGTCCCATAGTGTTTATACTTGCGTACTATTGTTTGTACAGATGAACGTGGTACCTTCAGGCATTTGGAAATGACTCCCAAGGATGAACCAGACTTGTGGAGGTCTACAATTTCTTTTGAAGTCTTGGCTGACTTCTTCTAATTTTCCCATGATGTCAAGCAAAGAGGTACTGAGCTTGATGGTAGGCCTTGAAATACATCCACAGGTACACCTCCAATTGACTCAAATGATGTCAATTAGCCTATCAGAAGCTTCTAAAGCCATGACATCATTTTCTGGAATTTTCCAAGCTGTTTAAAGGCACAGTCAACTTAATGTATGTAAACTTCTGACTCACTGGAATTGTGATACAGTGAAATAATCTGTCTGTAAACAATTGTTGGAAAAATTACTTGTGTCATGCAGAAACCGACTTGCCAAAACTATAGTTTGTAAACAAGACATTTGTAGAGTGGTTGAAAAACGAGTTTTAATGACTCCAACCTAAGTGTATGTAAACTTCCGACTACACACACACACGGTACCAGTCAAAAATGTGGACACCTACTCATTCATGTTTTTTTTTCATAAAAAAAAAAAAAAAATCTACATTGTTGAATAATAGTGGAGACAAACTATGAAATAACACATGGAATCATGTAGTAACCCAACAAGTGTTGAAACAAATCAAAGTATATTTATTTTATATTTTTCAAAGTTGCCAACCTTTGCCCTGATGACAGCTTTGCAGAATGCTTTTCCAACAGTCTTGAAGAAGTTCCCACATATGCTGAGCACTTGTTGGCTGCTTTTCCTTCACTCTGCAGTCCAGCTTATCCCAAAACATCTCAATTGGGTTGAGGTCGGTTGATTGTGGAGGCCAGGTCATCTGATGCAGCACTCCGTCACTTCTTTGCAGCAGTTTGACCATGAAGGCCTGATTCACGTAGTCTCCTCTGAACAGTTGATGTTGAGATGTTTCTGTTACTTGAACTCTGTGAAGCAATTTCTGAGGCTGGTAACTAATTATCTTATCCTCTGCAGCAGAGGTAACTCTGGGTGGCTGTCCTCATGGGAGCCAGTTTCATCATAGTGCTTGATGGTTGTTGCAACTGTTCTTGAAATGTTTCGGATTGACTGACCTTAATGTCTTAAAGTAATGATGGACTGTTTCTCTTTGCTTATTTGAGCTTTACTTGCCATAATATGGACTTAGTGCTATTTGGTAAAAGACCATCTTCCTTGTCACAACACAACTGATTGGCTCAAACGCATTAAGAAGAACATCAATTCCACAAATTAACTTTGAAGGCGGCACACCTGTTAATTGAAATGCATTCCAGGTGACTACCTCATGAAGCTGGTTGAGAGAATGCCAAGTGTGCAAAGCTGTCATCAAGGCAAAGGGTGGTTGCTTTGAATAATCTCAAATATAAGATATATTTTGATTTGGTTAACACCGTTTTGTTTACTACATGATTCCATATGTGTTATTTCATAGTTTTGACGTCTTCACTATTCTACAAAGTAGAAAATAGTAAAAAATAAAGAAAAACCCTTGAATGAGTAGGTGTCCAAACTTTTGACTGGTACTGTATTTATGCAGTTTCATTACTATTATTGTGACTGGTCATGCGTCAGAAGTGGCATCCTGCTTCCTATCTAGTGCACTACTTTTGTCCAGAGCTTCATTGAGGCTGCCATTTCATGTCAGGCTGAGAATTGCCAAGGACCTTACGACAAGATGTTATCATGATACTTCGGTGCTGATACGATGTATTGCGATTCTATATGTGTTGTGATTCAATAACGTGATTTTATTGCAGTTTTTCCACAAGTATTGCTCAATACGTTATATGTCTGCTGCAGAGAGACGAGAGCTTGAGATTTGTTTTGATCAGTCATGGAAATAGAAAGACAAATATTCAAGAAAGGCAATTTGGCAAGCTTTGGAAGTGCCGCCCAATAGTCAATGACCGCTCTTGTCACGTCTCTCTCAGACGGCCAATGGGAACGTGGAAGCCAAGGTGGTGTGTCTGTTTCGGAGGAGGGACATCTCGGGCAACCTCAACACTCTGGCCGACAGCAACGCAAGTGAGTACAACAGTCTTTCTACCTGTCAACTTCAGTCTCTCTCTTAGTCTGTCAGAACTGTGTTCCGTCACTGCTTTCTAATACATACTGCTTGAGAGCGGGCTGACTCGTATCTCTATGCTAAACTAATGCTGTGTAGTCCCATGCTCTCTGTAAAGCTATTGAAGAGCATTATTAGTCTAGACCAAACATCCTCTTTCATAAACCACTTTATTATCTCCATCCAGGATATGAGTACTGTTTTGTGTTCCAATCAGATTGTCATCTCCCTCTGCACTACCAGCATGCAATTGGCTCTCTCCAAGTAGAGGGATGCTCCGGTTGCATCCCAAACGGTACCCTATTCCCTATATAGTGCACTATTTTTGACCAGATCCTTATGGGTCTTTAGTGCGCTACTTTTGACCCATCTATGGAATACACCCTCAGTCTCCTTCTGAAGCACAACTGTGTGTGAGAGACTGTGCATAGTGCTGTTCCACTGCAGCTTTTAGTAGGAAGTGGATACTGATATAGGATTCATTTTCTATGGAGAAGGGAAAATTAGTTTTTGTTTCTATCGTGAATCATACTGTCCTTGTTTGTTGTAGTAGGACTAATAGTGTCTGGCTATTGGTTTGAGAGTCAGTGTTTAAATCACACACAGTCAAGGGTATCTCACTGAAGTGACCTGGTGCAGAGAGGTGGCGATGAAGGGAGAGAGAGGAGGGATGGAGGGGTAGAGAGGAGGGATGAAGGGTTAGAGAGGAGAGAGAGGAGGGATGGAGAGGTGGAGGGAGAGCAAAGCGGGTGCCGAGGTAGTTAGGTGATGCTAATGACACACCGATGACTGAGAGTTCTCCTTGGATTCTCTCTCTCACACACACACACATCTCTAACATGGTGGGCTGCATTCAGTGCTCCAGACAAGACACTCCGATCCACACCTCAAAATGGATGCATTATCCATCGACCTGGAATGCAAATTTATAGTAGTAAGTTACTCTGGATAAGAGCTTCTGCTGTGAAGTAAAACTTTGGTCCTGTCTGTGGCTGTTTAGTGACATTAGTCGGTCTAGTAGGAGGCAGGCATGGCCAGGAGGAGCAAGGTGGATGGGTGATCTCCTCTCCTGCCTCTCAGCCCTGGAGCTCTGCTAGCCGTGTGGTTATGTCACCGCGGTGTGTTGGCGTTATCTGGCCCTGTGTGCTGTGGAGGTATTCCATCCACCCTCCCCTGGAGGTCAGCGGAAAAACAGACAGAGGGCCCTCAAACTGGCTGAAACCAGTCTATGAGCCTGGGAGAGAGGAGGAGGCTGAGGTTGTGTTCCAAATAAACGGCCACAACTGGTCCGGCGTGCCGACCGTGTCCAGTCTAGCCCCAGTCAACCTTTGAGAACTGGTCTGGCCTTGCTTCCTGGTCCGCTCTGGTCTGGCCTTGCTGCCTGGTCCGCTCTGGTCTGGCCTTGCTGCCTGGTCCGCTCTGGTCTGGCCTTGCTGCCTGGTCCGCTCTGGTCTGGCCTTGCTGCCTGGTCCGCTCTGGTCTGGCCTTGCTGCCTGGTCCGCTCTGGTCTGGCCTTGCTGCCTGGTCCGCTCTGGTCTGGCCTTGCTGCCTGGTCCGCTCTGGTCTGGCCTTGCTGCCTGGTCCGCTCTGGTCTGGCCTTGCTGCCTGGTCCGCTCTGGTCTGGCCTTGCTGCCTGGTCCGCTCTGGTCTGGCCTTGCTGCCTGGTCCGCTCTGGTCTGGCCTTGCTGCCTGGTCCGCTCTGGTCTGGCCTTGCTGCCTGGTCCGCTCTGGTCTGACATGCTTTTGTATATACACCCGCTGTCGGCCGTTACGCTGCTCTACGTCTTCGGTCTCCCTCTCCTGCGTTTTGGCTCTGGCGCCCCAAAACAAAATGCCTGTACTCCAGCCTCCCACTCGGCAGCACGAGTCACTGCTTTGGCACTGTCCTGTTATACAGGACCAGGGCTTCTTTCTCCTCTCCCACCAGACCCCCTCCCGCCCCCCCAACACCCCCCCTCATCTTAGTGCAGCCCCCTGCACCCCTCCCTCTCTGCCTATCCTCCGGCCCAGGCACGCTGCTCAGAACAAAAGGCCCTTGATGTGTCCCACAGGGCTGCGGCACGCAACGGGTTAACTCTGACTTGCCTTGTGTCTTTGTCAGGGAAGAGTGTATGTGAGAGACTGTGTGCAGGGAGAGAGAGAGAGCGTGTGCGCTGCTCTGCCCGTTTGTGTGTCCCTCCTGTCTCTGTGTGTGTGTACAGTATGCGTTTCTTTTTTACGTGTGTGTGTGTGTGTGTGTGTGGGTAGATAATGGGGGGGATGGGCGCCTCAGGTTTGGTGCACAGGGTTTCCCACTTAGTCTGGCAGGGACTCGCCGGACAAGGGAGGGGGGGATGGTGGAGGAAGGGGGTTGAGGGATGGCAGGAGGGGTTAACAGAAAGGGGTGTGGTCTGAGGTCCCGTCCCCTCTCTCTACCACTGACAGGGTTTCCTTTGGCTGAGTGCAGGGGCGGAGTCCGTGGAGATCGAGAGATAGTCCTGCCCAGTGCTCTCTCCCCGCTCAATTCACCACCCCCGCCACCTCACACACACTACTGACTCACCCTCCTGAAATTTAGGAATGTACAATCTAGTAGTGTAACACAAGGTATAATACAAAACTGTCTTCCGTATGAGGAAAATGAATGTTTCTTTATCAGCATGGACTCATTTTAGCCTGCCAGATCATAAAGGCTATATGCAGTAATTTTTTTACATTGTAAGGGCATACTAGGTCAGCCCCTAGAATAGACAGGAATAGTTTGTCCTTCCGAGTAGGAAAGGATGTTCATGGTCGTATTGGTTACACTTACGTAGTAGGGACCGGTACAAGATAAAGTACCAGGGCATACAGTGCGTTCAGTATTCAGACCCCTTCCCTTTTTCCACATTTTAGTTACGTTACAGCCTTAATGCTAAAATGGATTAAATAAATGTTTGTCCTCAGTCGACACAAAATACCCAATAATGACAAAGCGAAAAACAAGTTGGTTTTTTTAGATTTTTTTTGCAGATGTTTAAAAAAGAAATACACCTTATTTACATAAGTATTCAGACCCGTTGCTATGAGACTCGAAATTGAGCTCCGGTGCATCCTGTTTCCATTGATCATCCTTGAGATGTTTCTATAACTTGACTGGACATTGATTTGGAAAGGAATACACCTGTCTATTCAAGGTCCCACAGTTGACAGTGCATGTCAGAACAAAAACCAAGCCATGAGGTCGAAGGAAAGGTACCAAAACGTTTCTTCAGCATTGAAGGTCCCCAAGAACACAATGGCCTCCATTTTTAATTGAAAGAAGTTTGGAACCACCAAGACTCTTCCTAGACCTGGCCGCCAGGCCAAACTGATCAATCGGGGGAGAAGGGCCTTGTTCAGGTAGGTGACCAAGAACCCGATGACAGAGCTCCAGAAATACCTCTGTGGAGATGGGAGAACCTGCCAGAAGGACAACCATCTCTGCAGCACTCCACCAATCAGGCCTTTATGGTAGAGTGGCCAGATGAAAGCCACTCCTCAGGAAAAGGCACATGACAGCCCGCTTGGAGTTTGCCAAAAGGAACCTAAAGGACTCTGCCAGTGAGAAACAAGATTCTATGGTCTCTTTGGCCTGGTTGTCAAGTGTTACGTCTGGAGGAAACCTGGCACCATCCCAATGGTGTAGCATGGTGATGGCAGCATCATGCTGTGTGGATGTTTTTCAGCAGCAGGGACTGGGAGACTGGTCAGGATCGAGGCAAAGATAAACGGAGCAAAGTACATAGAGATCCTTGATGAAAACCTGCTCCAGAGCACTCAGGACCTCAGACTGGGGCGATGGTTCACCTTCCAACAGGACCACGTCCCTAAGCACACAGCCAAGACAATGCAGGAGTGGCAAATCTCTGAATGTCCTTGAGTTTCCCAGCCAGAGCCTGGACTTGAACCCAATCGAACATCTCTGAAGAGACCTGAAAATAGCTGTCCAGCGATGCTCCCCAACCAACCTGACAGAGCTTGAGAGGATCTGCAGAGAAGAATAGGAAAAACTCCACAAATACAGGTGTTCCAAGCTTGTAGCGTCATACTCAAGACTGTAATTGCTACCAAAAGCTATTCGACAAGGTACTAGGGTCTGTAATGTGTCTGAATATTTATATAAACGTCATATTTCAGTTGTTTTTTTAAATGAGTAAGTTAGCTAACATTTCTAAAAACCTGTTTTTGCTTTGTCCTAATGGGTTATTGTGTGTAGATTTAAAGTTTTTTTTTAATTGAATCAATTTTAGAATAAGGCTCTAATGTAACAAAATGTGGGGGGTCAAGGGGTGAAAAAGTCAAGGGGTCTGAATGCTTTCCATTTGCACTCTATATAAAGACAGACGTTCTTGCATTTCCAGATTTCTATGAAATGTGACCTATAATTAATTCATTGTAAGTGAAGTAGTTTTCCTTCCATAAAAATGGTAATTAAAGTTTGTTAAAAGCAGATTTTCTGTGTTGGAATGGTGTGGGCGTACCCCTAATTGGGCAGCTCATCCTCCTCGGGAGGATGACATCATCCTCTATGAGGGAATTTTAAAAAACTTTTTTTTTTTTTAAATGGTCTGTTTGAGATACAAATTTGAGGTGGGGTTTTTGAAGTGTGTCCACCCCACCCCATTTTTTTCCCTCCAATTTATGCTTCGCCACAAATAGGAGTATAGGATGAGTCAACATATGTCCCCGGAGGCAGCTGTTCGATCCTGTGTTCCGACACTCACTTTCTGAGCTTTATCCCTTTTACTGTAATCCATCAAATGTTTATTTCTCAATAAAACTTGAAAAAAATATATATATTAAAGAAAATATACAAAGAAAGGTAAAGCGGGATCTTCATAGCCACAATTAGCAATCAGTTGTGTTGATGTGAATTGGAAAGTGTGCTTTGTTGCTCATTTTGTTTTTGTGTGTGTTTTTATAGGAGACTTTGAGGAGGAGTCCAAGCAGCCCACAGTGTCTGAACAGCAGAAACACCAGCTGAAACACAGAGAACTCTTCCTCTCTCGGCAGTTTGAGTCTTTACCAGCCACTCACATAAGGTAATCGAGAGAGAGAGCGTTTGTGTCCTGAGGCGTAGACTTGCCACATAGCAGTAGCTGCAAACAAGAGTTCTGCCATTGAACCAGTTCAACCCTGACAGGATATAGTGTCATATGACAGGACTGATATGTCCAGTCCTGACTTCTCTCATCAACTCATCCATGACCACTGGCTGCGTCCTCTCTGACTTTAAAATGACCACAGTTGCGCCCCTTCTCAAGAAACCAACACTCGACCCCTCTGACGTCATAAACTACAGACTGGTATTCCTTTCTTTTCTCTCAAACACTTGAGCATGCTGTCTATGACCAACTCTCCCAGAACGATTTTCTTGACCCTAACCAGTCAGGCTTCAAGACGGGTCACTCAACTGAGACTGTTTTCGGTGTCACGGAGGCTCTCCTCACTGCCATAGCAACTCTCTCTCGCTTATGTTCCCATCCTACCGAGTTCTATCCAATGCCTTCGACACGTGAACTATCGGATCTTCCTCCCCAGCCTCTCAGGCTGTTCCTACCAGGTGACGTGGAGAGGATCTGTGTCTGCACCACATGCTCTTACTTCTGGTATCCCCCAGGGCTCAGTTCCAGGCCCTCTTCTCTTTCGACACCAAATCACTCGGCTCTGTCATATCTTCACTGGTCTCTACTATCATCGCTATGCGAATGACACTCAACAACCCCCCCCCCCCCCCCCCCATCTGACACCCAGGTCGGCCCACCACTTCAAGCTCAACATCAACAAGAATGAGTCAAGAAACAAGAAAGAGTCCTTAAGGTCCTTATCTCCCGTCTGGACTAGTGCAATTTGCTTTTGGCTGGGTTCGCCACTCGTGCCATCAAACCCCTGCAACTTGTCCTGAACACCGCAGCCCTCCTGATGTTCTCCCATGTCACCCCACTCCTCCACTCCACTCCACTGGCTTCCAATCGAAGCTCGTATCCGCTACAAGACCATGGTATTGCCTACGGAGCAACTACCATGCCCCTCCCTACCTTTAAGCTATGCTCAAACCCTACACCTCCACCGGAGTACTCTGTTCTGGTCTTTTGGCCTTCCCACCAAAACTTATCTATGGCCTATTCATGACCATTAAGCCAGCAATGTGTTCAAACTGTCCCTTTGTAACATGAACCATCACAGTTCAGGCTCTTGATCTCAATAAGTTGAGGGGTTATAAGTGTAAAAATACTTGAATTGTGTCAAGTTTTCTTCAATATTTACAACTTGTTAATTTACAGCATTTCCACAGACATGTATTTAGTTTTCCAATGCCTTATTGGGGATATATTACAGTAGTTAGGATTGGTGCAGGTCAGTTCAGATGAATAGTGTGTATTGCATGGTACCTTCTTGACCTCTGAATGCTCTTCCCCGGTCACCCCTCTCTCTCTCCCCAGGGGGAAATGTAACGTTACACTCCTCAACGAAACAGACGTCCTCGCCGGGTACCTGGAGAAAGAGGTGAGCTTCACTTTTTTTTTACAATGATGCAAACTGGACACTAAGGATTTATTCCTAAATATTTCCACCCCCCGAATATATTTGTATTACTCTTTGCGCAAGGACTGTAAAACACAAGGAGAAATTAGTACTGTAGGTACTGAAGCATTGAGTGACGGTGTAAATCCGGGATGGGTAACTGATGCAACTCAATAGATCAGGGGTCGGCAACCTTTTTTGTGTAGATTGTCAATTCTACAATTTGTTCTACCAATTCTAACGATCTGCGTGCCAGTAATGATTTGCATATGTGCATTACAACTAATTGTCTGTATTGAACATCCAATTGCCCACAAACGGATGAATTCCATAGATCGCTAAACAGAGGCACTGTCCATTAGCACCACGGGCTTGATCTTGGAACACAGATTCTCCTGGTGAATGTGATCGTGACAATCTGATCTAAAATCAGCTCTGTGAAGCCTTTGTTTCCCCACCATAGCGGGGCCACCGTCAGTTGTAATAGCCAATAGCGCTCTCTCCTAAAAATGACCTGCGATGGCTAATGCCACATATTTCCCTTGAGTAGTATAGTGCATGGGTTTTATCCCTGCTCTGAGTCACAGTATCATGGAATGTCATTCACATCCACACTCTTCAAGAGCCACACAGGTGCATCTTTTAACGCTACAGTTTGCTGGTCCTTTACATTTTCATCCATCTCGGTAACACGCCTTTTCAACAGTTCTGGCAGACACAAGCGTGCCTTTTATCTTTGAGATGATTGTCTTTGTTAGGCAATCCGTCAAATAAAGCCTGCGAACTACTGAGGAAAGCCTCCTTGATATATTCCCCATTTAGTAAATGGTTTTCCATGTTTAGGAATGCACTGCTCAACTCTGTATCTCCCCTCTGTAGCTTGATTTCTGACTGCATGTAGATTTGTAAGAACACTGCTTTGCTTTTCATACCTGGACATGGCCCTCTTGATTCCTTCATTATTGTCCGCCTCACCCTGAAGTTTTTCTCATGTCTCGTTTCAAAATGACGCCGTACACGTGATGTCCGACAAATCAAAGTTTTTACGAATCCACACTCCTTTGTCCAAGTGGCAATACATGAGTGGACATCTGCCTTATTTTCCTTTGGACATTTTGTGTCCTGAACTTTTTTAAATAACAAAAGAAGGCTTGCTAGCCGCTTGGCATGTGGAAACGAATCTCATCTTCAGTGTTGCCTTGGTTTTGAATTTGGCGGGAGAGGCGAGTTGGGTCGTCTTGCACAGAACTAATAATATGAAACTCCTGCAAAATCTTGAAAGCCCATTGGCTAATCAGGGTTGACATACCTTGGGAACTACAACGTTGCAGTGAATCCCAATGTAATTTTGAAACCAATGCCTGCAATTTCAATTATTTTCTCCAGTTTATACCAAATAACCTATTGCCAAAAATAAGTGAGATAATAAACGTCAAGCCAAGGCTTAGCACGCCACGCAAAAAAATGTATTACACTTTTTTTCTTTTTTGGGTGGGTGGATTGCCAAGCCTTGGCTTGACGTTTATTATCTCACCCGCGCCGTAGGTTGCTGACCCCTGCAATAGATGTTAGCCAATATGCAAAGTAACACTTGTTAGGTAGCTAAGATAGGCTAAATATGACTAAACTGGAAAGTACATTTCCTGAAGAATGTTTGTGGGTTTGCTTCAGCTCAATAAAGATATTTGTGGCCACTCCATAGCCATTTAATCTTTTGATATATTGAAAAAGCAAGTTATTTCAAAAGGCATAACAGGTGTTCATCTTCCGGGGGGGTTCAGTGCCTTGCACAACGCCATCAGATGGTACATGGGATCAGAAAGCAGTGTCCATACCACATTATGCATGCTTTTTCTATATGTGTATAGAGATGCCGGCTATTGATGATCATGAACATTTGGTTAGAAGTCATGGGAAAAGTAATGAAATTTGATGTATATGAAACCTGGCTAGAATAACTTACCAATTATTATTTTTAAAATTAAAGTTAGCTGACATGGGCTAATTGAGTAAGTGTCAGTGTCTGACAAAAGAGAAACTGTTTATGCGCACAACCGTATGTGTTGCTATTCTAACTCTCAACAGTAAGTTAAGAGTTATATTACTGAGTGGAAATTGGTCAGAAAGGGGGGTGTCTGCCAGTTGCCCATCCTCGATTTAAATTCTCTAACCCCATCCTTCCATCTGTTTTCTATGCTCCAGGAGTGTTTCTTCTACTCGCTGGTGTTTGACCCGGTCCAGAAGACCCTGCTGGCGGACCAAGGAGAGATTCGGGTGGGCTCCAAGTACCAGGCCGAGATCCCCGACAAGTTAGCCGAAGGTCTGTGTCTGTCTGTGTGTAGAAGGGGGGGGGGTGTTTGGGTGGCTGAACTCTGACCTTTTACACCGGCCTATCAGGTTGCAGCCTATTATAGTGATCATAGTGCTGTCAGACTAAACCCACATTTAAGTTGTGCCCCATTTCTAAAAGTGCTAGGTTTGAAGAATGTCTGCTATCTATCACGTGTCTAAATTATTTGAGTTGTATGGGATCGTAAATCATGAGTAGGGAGAAATCGGTCATGTTTTGGAATGAAAAGGGGGAATCTGTGTTCCTGTTGGAGAACTCAATTTTCTAACCACTGAACACGACATCACTTCCTTCTGGCAGCAAGTAGTGTAGTTAGATGTTGCCCTCTTGTTTTATCTTCCCTTGTGTAGCCTAGCCTGTGTTAAGTTGAAGGTTGCCATTTTGTGAAGGTTGTTTGTGCCCTTGTGACACTAGTTCAGTCTGGTTAGACCGACATGCATACTTGTCCATTTAGTTGTTTTCACCTTCTGCTCTCATTCATCCTTTTCTATTTCTCTGTGACTCATCTCTCTCCTATTACTTTATTTCACCATTTCCTCTCAAGTCTCTCGTTTCCAAAATAGTGGGTCACGCAACCACAACCAGTGTCTCTGTCTGTCTGCAACATTAGTTAACATGTCTGATGGTTGTCCTCTTGTTGTCATCCCTCCCAGGTGAAGAAGACACCCGTATTCAGGAGAAGCTGGAGGTCAAGGTGTGGCACCCCGACAACCAGCTCAAAGACCCACAGATCGACCAGTTTCTGGTGGTGGCTCGGTGAGTGTCCCCTGGCCCTGCCCCCCTCCATCTGTCACACGTTGCCCTGGTTACGCCCTGTTGCTATGGAGGTCCTTGTCTGGCCTTGTTGTCATGAGCTTGGAACACATTCTGATCTGAAGTAATGTAAACTGGTTGGCTTTGAGTTGCAAAGTGTCCACCTTTTTGAGCTTGATATTAGTGTATTGAGATTTTGCAATGTTCTCAAGACATCTTTGAAGGGTCTTGTCTAAGCGGTGTAGTAGCAGTAGGACCCCAGTCAACATACAGCATGTTTGGGCCCAAGTCTGTTTTTGGAGGGAATCAACATTATGTAGGGAACGACCTCAAGCTGCAGCACCATCTAGTGGCCATATGGTGAAAATTCACACTGATTTACAAAACCGTAGTCGATAGGGTATTTTTGTCTAGTTCTTGATAAGTTAGGAGTTTGTCTGTTTCAGTACTGGGTTTGTCATTTGATTCTAATGATATTTGGTGGTTGTGTGTTCCAGTGCTGTGGGGACGTTTGCCCGAGCCCTGGACTGCAGCAGCTCTATCCGTCAACCCAGCCTGCATATGAGTGCTGCGGCCGCCTCCCGAGACATCACGCTGGTGAGACACTTTGTCCATGTCCCATGGTGACGAGACAATCACTAAGCGCTCTACATATAACCCTTAAAACAATGGACATCTACGGTATCCTAATTAGTACATGTAATGTTATTCATTATATTGGACTATACACTCAGTGGGCAGTTTATTAGGTACACCACCCCGTTCATGAAAATGGTTTGCTCCTACAGATGGTGAGTCACGTTGCTGTGGCTTGCTATATAAAGCATGCAGACAGGCATCGAGGCATTAAGTTACTGATCAACTGAACGTTAGAATGGGCAAAACCAGTGACCTAAGTGACTTTGAGTGTGATATAATCATCGGTGCAAAGCACACTGGATCCAGTATCTCAGAGACGGTCGCCCTCCTGGGCTTTTCACGCACGACAGTTTCCAGAGTTTACTGAGAATGGTGCAACCAACTAAAAACATCCAGTCAGCTCAGGCCTGTGGACGAAAACAGCTGAGAGGTCGAAGGAGAATGGGAAGAATTGTGCAAGCTAACAGGCGCTCCACAAACAGTAAACGACCACACAGGGTTCTACCCTTATCACTTAAAAACAAGAAGAAGCGGCTCCCTTGGGCACGAGATCACCAACACTGGACGACTTGAAAAGTGGAAAAACATTGCCTGGTCCGAAGAATCCCGGTTCCTGTTGCGTCATGCTGATGTCAGTCAGGATTTGGCATAAGGAGCATGAGTCCATGGACTCATCCTGCGTGGTGTCAACGGTACAGGCTACTGGGGAATGTTCTCCTGGTACACATTAGACCGCTGCGCCACTCAGGACCTAAGGCACTGCATTTCAGTGCTAGAGGCGTCACTACAGACACCTTGGTTCGAATCCAGGCTGTATCACAACCGGCCGTGATTGGGTGTCTTATAGGGCGGCACACAATTGGTCCGGCTTTGTCCAGGTTTGGTCGGTATTGTAAATATGAATTTGTTATTAACTAGCTTGCCTAGTTAAATGAACAAATATTTCAGGCTGTTCTGGAGGCAAACGGGGTTCTGACCCAGTACTTGATGGGTGTACCTAATAAACTGGCCACCTAGTTTACCATTCTAATACCATGTAATGTCATTTCACATTTTTTAAACATTTTGAATACGGTAACCTGTGTCTAAAATGAGCAATATATCTAATGGTCCCCCGCTCTCCCCCTCTAGTTCCATGCGATGGATACCCTGCAGAAAAACGACTACGACCTGGCCAAGGCCATGTCCACGCTGGTGCCTCAGGGCGGGCCCGTGCTCTGCCGTGACGAGATGGAGGAGTGGAGCGCCTCGGAGGCCATGCTGTTCGAAGAGGCCCTGGAGAAATATGGCAAGGACTTCAACGACATCCGCCAGGACTTTGTAAGTGTCCTCCCGTATTCAACTAATAGATATCTGGCTTGTGTTCAGAAGGAGCAGTAGGTCAAATGTTTTGAATCAAGAAAGAGAAGTACCTCCTCCGTTTCAAAACGCACCTCCGGAACACCACTCTATATTAACTGTATCCTATGTGCTTTCATCTGGTCAGTGTTGAAGGATGTTCTGTCTCTGTTGTCCCCAGTTGCCATGGAAGTCACTAGCCAGCGTGGTTCAGTTCTACTACATGTGGAAAACCACCGACCGCTACATTCAACAAGTAAAATACACCACTCTGCCGTTCAGAGCCACACTCTTACGAAACAATGAGATTGTACTATGCATTGGCTTAAGTGATGTATAATGCAGAATTGACTTCACAAGCAGAGCTACTTGTTGGTACTTTGTAAATGGAAATGTTTGTTTCAGAAACGACTCAAGGCAGCGGAAGCAGACAGCAAGCTGAAGCAGGTTTACATCCCCACCTAGTGAGTAACAGTCTGAACTGCAGCAGAGCCAATGCACAATCTCTATCATTACCACGGTAACTAAACACATCAACTCTCTCT